>NC_092337.1:275990000-275992500 GCF_046630445.1 Rutidosis leptorrhynchoides
GAGTCTGGACTTCGACCGTGTCTGCATGTCAAAAGTTTTGCTTATCATTCGTGTCGAAAATCATCTACTTATCCTTAGGAAGTTACCTGCTTATCATTCCTAGTCTAGACACATCTTACTGCATTGATTGCATGAATAGTGTATAGAAAAATTTCATATCTTAGCGTATCTATTACTGTAGACTTTATCTGACACGTTTCCTTAATTTCATCCGTAATCTACGGGATCTTCTGTACTATATTAGATATTCTATATAATTAGAATATTATCCGATAACCGAAAATCATTTCATATCGAAAATCCTCTAAAGAGATGGATCCTACACCTAGCTTGGATTCCATTAGTTCCGGAAGCAATTTCGAGATGCGTATTGAAGTAGACTCCGAAGTCAATGAACCCGAAATGTCTCCACCATTTAGCTATTTTTCTTTCTGGAGGAGATGGGGGTGGGTCCGAGACTTACTCACTCGATGGAAAAATGAAGAAGGCGTGCCCTACCGCGAACCTAACTTACCTCCTAACATCGTAGAAAATGATGTACTCACTGGTGAACCTATGCGCAACACTGTATTCACCCTTCTTGCTAAAGTTTTCCACCTCGAAGGTCGCATTACTAAAATCTCAGAAAATATTCAACCTCTACTTCCAAATACTAATCTAAGGGGAATATTAGAAGATGTTAGGGAACTTCGAATTGATAATCAAGATCTATCGAATCAGATGAGTGGATGGATAGAAATGATAGAGGGTAGGATAGAAACCCTAAAAAGAATGGTGCGTGATCTACAAGCTATATTTACTACACCAACATCATCACCAACCTTAGCACCAACAACACTTGTAGCACCGACAGCAACAGTACCACCATCAGCAGCACCAGCAGCATAACCAGTACCAACAACAACAACATCATCACACGTCTCAACCTCGCAATCTATACCTCAAGCATAATCATCGTTCTACGAATCGTTTTACATAAACTATCTTCGTCCTTCATGGTGATTATGTAATCTCTAATGTTTTAGAGATTATGTACTCTAGTTCTAGCTGTAAATCTGATGAGTTTAATATCACATTGACTCATTAAATCCATAATTACATCTGAAGAAAATATATATGTATATATGTTTTCATAAAGATTGTAATTATAATTTTTATTGTACAAACTGTTAATGGTGAAAATATTTTTAACGGGTAGGTAATACCCGAGGAATATTTAGATTTCGCATTAATAAGTTACACTGTACATACTTCGAATCTGATTCAACAGTCATTTACTATCCAACTTACAACCACAGCTATACGAATCCGTTCACCACAGAATAACCATTTTCATTCAATTTCATACTTGGATTTTGACATATCAGAATTCAACAAGTGGCATAATGAAGAAAACATTGGACAAAATAAAATTTGTTAGAAACAAACAAATTAACTATGAGAAATTCTGTTAAGAATGCACGCTAACAAAATCCTAGCTAACTGTTTCTAGCTAACTGATTACATTTTATTTATCGCAATTTATTTATCGCAATTTAATTATCGCAATTTATTTTATCACAATTTAATTCTCGTAATTTTATTTATCGTCATTTAATTTCTGTTATTTATTTTACGCACTTTAAATATCGGGACACCTATGCAAGGTTTTGACATATCATATCGACGCATCTATATATATTATTTGGAATAGCCATAGACACTCTATATGCAGTAATGTTGGAGTTAGCTATACAGGGTTGAGGTTTATTCTACAATAATATATATATAGTTTGAGTTGTGATCGAGTCTGAGACTTGTACACGGGTCACGATACGTATTAATTAATTTGAATATTATATAGTAAACTATATATGAATTATTATTTGTACACTGCTAACTGTGGACTATCAACATTGGACAATTAAAATGAATTAAAATATTGATTATAACATATGAAACTAAACAATTCTTCAAGTTTTCCACTTGATTTCATCTTAAACCTCATTGGTATTTTGACGGTTACAATTTGCATTCAAACCTTTCATGATTCTTGAAAAACACCTCAATCGAGAGGATGAACCAACCGCACTTCATCTACGGAAGGAAAGATTTATGCATATAGTTATGCATCTGAAAACACTCAGAACCTGAGTAAATGTTTAACACGTATCTGTGCTAACTCCTTGGCGTTGTTATTATCGAAAGTAACTTTACAATCTCTCTTCAAATTAGCCAATTTTGTCACAGCTCCAACAAGTCAACTTTGACTTTTCAGTTGGATTAACCTTATTATAACCTCGATATATGTGCGTGCTCTTTTATTGTTACCGGGGAACCTTTTATATTCCACCATATTACCAGCCGATGTACCAGCAACCTCGTCGCTCCTTGGTTTAAATCTCTCTGACAAATCACTATATTAATCTTTTAAAGTCTCATCATGTACTCATCCGCATCTTGTAACAAGAATTGCCATACCAGTTACTGGGAATCAGTAAATCTGTATTGTGAGTCTCGC
>NC_092337.1:283797500-283927500 GCF_046630445.1 Rutidosis leptorrhynchoides
TCGTGCTACATGCCGGGTGACTCTTGTCCTTTGGGTTGCTTGTTTTTGGCTTGATCTCATCAATAGGAAGGGCTTTCAATTGCGCTCATATTCATCACTGTAGGAATTGGGTTCAAGCTTTCCCCAGCCCCTTCTCATCAATGGACTCATCCTAACAACCCCATGATGAACAGAGAGGAACCCGATGAGGGAAGTGGGACAATGTTCAGACCTTGGCTGTCACAACAAGCAACCAATCAGTTCCAGTCTCAAGGGCAGGTAAAACGAGTAGAAAAAGAAAAGGATTCTTTTCGTGAGATAGTTGGAAATTCCTATATCCTATAACATGAGAAATCAATGGCTTTTGCGAAAAGAGGAAGACATTTTTTTCACTTTGATTTTAAAGATACATTATCATTATCAATCATGTAAAACATAGAATAAAATAAATAGAGAAAAGCCGACTATCGTTTTGAAGTAGTGTTCGATCGATTACGTATTAATCCATATTTGATTGATTGGTCCGAGGTTATCGACAAAAAAGATTTGTCTTAATATCATGATAATGTAATAATTTAACATCTCTTTAGATATAATAAACAATGGGTTAACAACATTTAACAAGATCATTAACCTAAAGGTTTCAAAACAACATTTACATGGAACAACTAACGATGACTTAACGACTCAATTAAAATGTATATACATGTAGTGTTTTAATATGTATTCATACACTTTTGAAAGACTTCAAGACACTTATCAAAATACTTCTACTTAACAAAAATGCTTACAATTACATCCTCGTTCAGTTTCATCAATAATTCTACTCGTATGCACCCGTATTCGTACTCGTACAATACATAGCTTTTAGATGTATATACTATTGGTATATACACTCCAATGATCAGCTCTTAGCAGCCCATGTGAGTCACCTAACACATGTTGGAACCATCATTTGGCAACTAGCATGAAATATCTCATAAAATTACAAAAATATTAGTAATCATTCATGACTTATTTACATGTAAACAAAATTACACATCCTTTATATCTAATCCATATACCAACGACCAAAAACACCTAAAAACACTTTCATTCTTCAATTTTATTCATCTAATTGATCTCTCTCAAGTTCTATTTTCAATTTCTAAGTGTTCTTCATAAATTCTATAAGTTCTAGTTTCATAAAATCAAGAATACTTTCAAGTTTGCTAGCTTACTTCCAATCTTGTAAAGTGATCATCCAACCTCAAGAAATCTTTCTTATTTACAGTAATATATCTTTATAATAAAAGGTAATACTCATATTCAAATTTTGATTCAATTTCTATAACTATAACAATCTTATTTCGAGTGGAAATCTTACTTGAACTTGTTTTCGTGTCATGATTCTGCTTCAAGAACTTTCAAGCCATCCAAGGATCCTTTGAAGCTAGATCTATTTGTCTCATTTCTAGTAGGTTTATCCACAAAACTTGAGGTAGTAATGATGTTTATAACATCATTCGATTCATATATATATAACTACCTTATTCGAAGGTTTAAACTTGAAATCACTAGAACATAGTTTAGTTAATTCTAAACTTGTTCTCAAACAAAAGTTAATCCTTCTAACTTGACTTTTAAAATCAACTAAACACATGTTCTATATCTATATGATATGCTAACTTAATGGTTTAAAACCTGGAAACACGAAAAACACCGTAAAACCGGACATACGCCGTCATAGTAACACCGCGGGCTGTTTTGGGTTTGATAATTAAAAACTATGATAAACTTTGATTTAAAAGTTGTTCTTCTGGGAAAATAATTTTTCTTATGAACGTGAAACTATATCCAAAAATCATGGTTAAACTCAAAGTGGAAGTATGTTTTTCAAAATGGTCATCAAGACGTCGTTCTTTCAACTGAAATGACTACCTCTTACAAAAACGACTTGTAACTTATATTTCCAACTATAAACCTATAATTTTTATGTTTATATTCATAAAATAGAGTTCAATATGAAACCATATCAATTTGATTCACTCAAAACGGATTTAAAACGAAGAAGTTATGGGTAAAACAAGATCGGGTATTTTTTGATTGTTGTAGCTACGGGAAATATTGTAACAATTCTATACAAATCATATCCTAGCTAACTTATATTGTATTATACATGTATTCTAATATATTATGTAATCTTAGGATACCATAGACACGTATGCAAATGTTTTAACATATCATATCGATCCATGTATATATAATATTTGGAACAACCATAGACACTCTATATGCAGTAATGTTTGAGTTAGCTATACAGGGTTGAGGTTGATTTCAAAAATATATATACTTTGAGTTATGATCTAGCCTGAGACGTGTATACACTGGGTTGTGAATTGATTCAAGATAATATATATCAATTTATTTCTGTACATCTAACTATGGACAACTAGTTGTAGGTTACTAACGAGGACAGCTGACTTAATAAACTTAAAACATCAAAATGTATTAAAAATTTTGTAAATATCTTTTGAACATACACTAATATATATATGTATATATTTGTTATAGGTTCGTGAATCGACCAGTGACCAAGTCTTACTCTCGACGAAGTAAAAATCTGTGAAAATGGGTTATAGTCCCACTTTTAAAATCTAATATTTTGGGATGAGAATACATGCAGTTTTATAAATGTTTTACGAAATAGACACAAGTAAATAAAACTACATTATATGGGTGAATGATCGAAGCCGAATATACCCCTTTTGCTTGGTAGCCTAAGAATTAGTAAACCGATCTACTAATTGATGCGAATCCTAAAGATAGATCTATTGGGCCTAACGAACCCCATCCAAAGTACTGGATGCTTTAGTACTTTGAATTTGTTTTTATCATGTCCGAAGGATTTCCCGGAATGATAGGGGATATTCTTATATGCATCTTGTTAATGTCGGTTACCAGGTGTTCACCATATGAATGATTTTTATCTCTATGTATGGGATGTATATTGAAATATGAAATCTTGTGGTCTATTATTATGATTTGATAATATATAGGTTAAACCTATAACTCACCAACATTTTTGTTGACGTTTTAAGCATGTTTATTCTCAGGTGATTATTAAGAGCTTTCGCTGTTGCATACTAAAATAAGGACAAGATTTGGAGTCCATGCTTGTATGATATTATGTAAAAACTGCATTCAAGAAACTTATTTTTGATGTAATATATTCTTATTGTAAACCATTATGTAATGGTCGTATGTAAACGTATATTTTAGATTATCATTATTTGATTATCTACGTAATACTTTTTAAACCTTTCTAGATAAAATAAAGGTTATGGTTGTTTTAAAAATGAATGTAGTCTTTGAAAAACGTCTCATATAGAGGTCAAAACCTCGCGACGAAATCAATTAATATGGAACGTTTATAATCAATATGAACGGAACATTTCAGTTGGTATCTGAGCGTTGGTCTTAGAGAACTAGAAATTTGCATTAGTGTGTCTTATCGAGTTTTTTAGGATACATTAGTGAGTCAAGACTTCAACCGTGTTTTCTTTAAAAACGATTGCTTAACACTTTTGTTGAAAACTATGTATTATTAACATGTAAATATTATGTGATATATTAACCTCTTAATGTGTTTGATATTGTGTGATAGATGTCTACCACTAGTACAAATCCCATCGATTCACCTAATAATAATGAAGAGTCGAATATATTTTGGAAAGATTCACAAATTCCCGAAGAGGAACCGGAAGAAGAGGAACCGGAAGAGGAGGAACCGGAAGAGGAGGAACCGGAAGAGGAGGAACTGGAAGAAGAAGAGGTTCTGGAGGAAGAAATATTGATACCTATAGTAAATCGATTAAATAAAAGAAAATCCTCAACCAACGGACCAAAGTTAATAATGGTCAATGGTGTTTCCGCCGAGGAAGCAAAATATTGGGAAGATTACCAATTTTCTGATGAATCGGATCCCGATGAGGATTCCGATGATATTATAGAAATTACCTCGACCCAATTTAATAAAGCAAAAGAAAATAATAAGGGAAAAGGTATAAAAATAGAGAAACCTAATTCCAACCCCGATGAACTTTATATGTATCGGCAACATCCGTATTTCCTAAAATGTAACAATGATCCGGGAACGTCTAAACCACCAGGTTTTTCTAAACCATTGTGGAAAATGACGGCTCGTATTAGAGGAACACCATATATTCCTAAAACATTAGGAAAACGAACCAAGTCCAAAGAAGAAGAAACTAGTGATTCATATTAGAGGGTTGTAATCATGTTGTGTATTATATGTGTTGTAGTGTGCTTGTACTTTTATGTTCTACGTAAAAATTGCTTGTATTGTTTGTTAATTATCTTTTATGAATCTAATCCTTGTCTATTTTACAGTATAAAAACAAAATGGACGTTAAGGGTAGACAACCGAATATTTTAGAAGATCTACCAGAGGATATGATTGAGGAAATCTTGTCTAGAGTCGGTCAGAATTCATCAGCACAATTAATTATGGCAAAATTAACTTGTCAAACATTTGAAAGACTTTCCAGAAATGTCTTTGATAGGTGGGGTATATCACATTAGGGAGACCGTAAGTTATGCCGTGTTTTCTTTAAAGCGTTAAATGCGGGGAACCCAAATGCAATTTTACGCTACGGGTTAAGAACCTATTTTGACTCAACATATCCCAACAAAGGATTTCGTGAATTAGAAAGAGCTTCTAACATGCAACTTAAAGAAGCATATTATGCTTACGGGTTAGTGATGTTCGCTTATTACCAAAGTGAGAAAAAGAACCTCGGATTGCAGCTTTTAAATAAAACCTTTCCACAAGTGACGGATTCAGTAGTTGGGGTGAGAAACTAGGTTTTTAGATTATTACGGGGCTGTTGGACATTACGAAACCCTCGTCCTTTTGACGATATTACAACATGCTGCCTAGCCAATGGTCATAACGGTTATTTTCCACAAGACCAAGTATGGGAAGTCGTCTTAGTAAAACCAGAATGCATGACTTGTTTCTGCACTTATGAATTACGTGTCTTTATTTCCTTTGCTGAACAACTTGCGTATTAACTAGATTTATCTTCAAAACTGTCCTGTATCAAAGTGTACTATATTTCATATTATATGTAATATAGCGATTTTGTAAGTTTGAAGAATATTTATATGTGATATATTATTATAATCAGTTTTTCATATGGAATTGTAGTAGTTGAATTGTATATTAGCTACTAAGTATGAACTTAACGGGTAGGTAGTACCCGAATTTAAACTTATAAAACGCTAATATGAAGAAAAAGCTTTTATAAATGAGTTCATATTATGCTACGAAATACTATTGACTACTCTTAATATTCTGTATGATTAACTCAATTCAGTTGGCTATTTTGAAGGAAATGGCACCGACTACTTGACACATCATGAACATGAGCGAAGAGGAATTTTGTACCTTTCTTGCTGCAAACATAGCCGCAGTACAGGCTGCGCTACATACCAACAATAACTCTGAATCTAGCAATGCAGCTAACGGCACAAAAAATCGTGTAGGATGCTCCTACAAAGAATTCACTGCCTGCAAACATTTGGAATTTGATGGAACCGAAGGACCAATTGGATTGAAACGGTGGACCGAGAAAGTCAAATCGGTGTTTGCCATAAGTAAGTGCACTGAAGAGGACAAAGTTAAGTACGCTACGCATACCTTCACAGGTACTGCGTTAACGTGGTGGAACACCTATCTTGAACAGGTAGGATAAAATGATGCTTACGCACTACCGTGGTCGGCATTCAAGCAATTGATGAATGAGTAGTATCGTCCTAAAAACGAAGTCAATAAGCTCAAGGTAGAGCTTAGAGAGTTACGAACACAAGGGTTCGACATTACCACGTATGAACGACGATTCACAGAGTTGTGCCTATTGTGTCCGAGAGAGTTCGAAGATGAAGAAGAGAAGATCGATGCGTTTGTAAAAGGGTTACCAGTAAGGATTCAAGAAGATGTGAGTTCACACGAGCCCGCTTCCATACAAAAGGCTCATAAACTCATAAATCAGATTGAGGGAAGAATTAAAGAGTAGGCAGCCAAAGAAGCCAACACGAAATAACTCAAGAGAAAGTGGGAGGAAAATGGTGACAAGAGTCACCAGTACAACAACAAAAACAATTACAACCACAATCGCAACAACTATCCCAACAACCGCAACAACAATCGCAACAATAACCGCAATCCTAACAATAACAACAACAAACATCCCAACAACAATAACAAAAACTACAACAACCGTTTCAACAACAATAACAATCCCAACAACAACCTCAATAATAACAACGGCAACAAAAACCAAAAACAGCCATGTCATAGGTGTGAAGAAAATCATCAGGGGTTTTGCACGACATTTTGCAATAGGTGTAAAATAAATGGTCATAGTGCGACAAAGTGTGAGGTCTACGGACCAAAGTTTAACAGAACTAAAGGAACAAATAGTGTCAGAACAAGTAATGCCGGAACGAATAGTGTCGGAGCAAGTAATACCAACGTTGTTTGTTATAAATGTGGAAAACCAGGCCACATTATTAGAAATTGCCCGAATCAGGGGAATAATAATGGGCAGGGCCGTGGAAGAGTTTTCAATATTAATGCGGCAGAAGCACAGGAAGACCCGGAGCTTGTTACGGGTACGTTTCTTATTGACGATAAATCTGCTTATGTTTTATTTGATTCAGGTGCGGATAGAAGCTATATGAGTAGGAATTTTGTGCTAAATTAAGTTGCCCATTGACGCCTTTGGATAATAAATTTTTACTCGAATTAGCAAATGGTAAATTAATTTCAGCAGATAATATATGTCGGGATAGAGAAATTAAACTGGGTGATGAAACGTTTAAGATTGATTTAATACCAGTTGAGTTAGGGAGTTTTGATGTAATAATTGGCATGGACTGGTTAAATAAGGTAAGAGCAGAGGTCGTTTGTTACAAAAATGCGATTCGCATTATGCGTGAAAAAGGAAAACCTTTAATGGTGTACTGAGAAAAGAACAACGCGAAGTTAAATCATATTAGTAGTTTTAAGGCGCAAAAACTAATAAGAAACGGTTGTTACGTCATTCTAGTACACATCGAGGAAGTTAAACCTGAAAGAAAAGAACATCAGTGTTGTTCCCGTCGCAAAAGAATTTTCTGATGTATTTCCAAAAGAATTACCGGGATTACCCCCACATCGATCCGTTGAATTTCAAATAGACCTTGTACCTGGAGCTGCACCAATAGCTCGTGCTGCATACAGACTCGTACCCAGCGAAATGAAAGAATTACAAAGTCAGTTACAGGAACTTTTAGAGCGTGGTTTCATTCGACCAAGTACATCACCATGGGGAGCTCCTGTTCTGTTTGTCAAGAAGAAAGATGGTACATTCAGGTTGTGTATCGACTATCGAGAGTTGAACAAACTTATCATCAAGAACCGTTACCCATTACCGAGAATCTACGACTTATTTGATCAACTACAAGGCTCTCGATTTATTCGAAGATCGATTTATGTTCTGGATATCACCAAATGCGGGTGAAAAAGGATGACATTCCGAAGACTGCTTTTAGGATGCGTTACGGTCATTACGAGTTTATGGTTATGTCATTTGGATTGACTAATGCACCAGCTGTGTTCATGGACCTCATGAACCGAGTGTGTAGGCCATATCTTGACAAGTTTGTCATTGTTTTCATCGATGACATACTTATTTACTCGAAGAATGATCAAGAGCACGAAGAACATTTGAGAAAAGTGCTAGAGTTGCTAAGAAAAGAAAATATGTATGCTAAGTTTTCAAAGTGTGCATTTTTGTTGAAAGAAGTTCAATTCCTCCGTCATATAGTGAACAAAGAAGGTATTCAGGTGGATCCAGCAAAGATTGAAACCGTTGAAAAGTGGGAAACCCCGAAAACTCCGAAACACATACGCCAATTTTTAGGGCTAGCTGGTAATTACAGGAGATTCATCCAAGATTTTTCCAAAATAGCAAAACCCTTGACTGCATTAACGCATAAAGGGGGAAATTTGAATGGAAGGATGAACAAGAAAAAGCGTTTCGATTGTTGAAGAAAAAGTTAACTACGGCACCTATATTGTCATTACCTGAAGGGAATGATGATTTTGTGATATATTGTGACGCCTCAAATCAAGGTCTTGGTTGTGTATTAATGCAACGAATGAAAGTAATTGCTTCTGCGTCTAGATAATTGAAGATTCACGAGCAGAATTATGCGACGCATGATTTGGAATTAGGCGCGATTGTTTTTGCATTAAAGACTTGGAGGCACTACTTATATGGGGTCAAAAGTATTATATATACCGACCACAAAAGTCTTCAACACATATTTAATCAGAAACAACTGAACATGAGGTAGCGCAGATGGATTGAATTGTTGAATGATTACGACTTTGAGATTCGTTATCACCCGGGAAAGGCAAATGTGGTAGCCGACGCCTTGAGCAGAAAGGATAGAGAACCCATTCGAGTAAAAGCAATGAATATAACGATTCACACTAACCTTACTACTAAAATAAAGGAGGCGCAACAAAGAGTTTTAAAAGAGGGAAATTTAAAGGATGAAATACCCAAAGGATCGGAGAAGCATCTTAATATTCGGGAAGACAGAACCCGGTATAGGGCTGAAAGGATTTGGGTACCAAAATTTGGAGATATAAGAGAAATGGTACTTAGAGAAGCTCATAAAACCAGATACTCAATAGATCCTGGAACGGGGAAGATGTACAAGGATCTCAAGAAACATTTTTGGTGGCCGGGTATGATAGCCGATGTTGATAAATACGTAGGAGAATGTTTGAAGTGTTCTAAGGTCAAATCTGAGCATCAGAAACCATCAGGTCTACTTCAATAACCCGAAATCCCGGAATGGAAATGGGAAAACATTACCATGGATTTCATCACTAAATTGCCAAGGACTGCAAGTGGTTTTGATACTATTTGGGTAATAGTTGATCATCTTACCAAATCAGCACACTTCCTGCCAATAAGAGAAGATGACAAGATGGAGAAGTTAGCACGACTGTATTTGAAGGAAGTCGTCTCCAGACATGGAATACCAATCTCTATTATCTCTGATAGGGATGGCAGATTTATTTCAAGATTATGGCAGACATTACAGCAAGCATTAGGAACTCGTCTAGACATGAGTACTGCCTATCATCCACAAATTGATGGACAGAGCGAAAGGACGATACAAATGCTTGAAGACATGCTACGAGCATGTGTTATTGATTTCGAAAACAGTTGAAATCGACATCTACCGTTAGCAGAATTTTCCTACAACAACAGCTACTATTTAATCATTGAGATGGCACTGTTTGAAGCACTTTATGGTACAAAGTGCAAGTCTCTGATTTATTGGAGTGAAGTGGGGGATAGACAGATTATGGGTCCGGAGATAATACAAGAAACTACCGAGAAGATCATCCAAATTCAACAACGGTTGAAAACCGCCCAAAGTCGACAAAAGAGCTTCATCGACATTAAAATAAAAGATATAGAATTTGAAATTGGAGAGATGGTCATGCTTAAGGTTGCACCTTGGAAAGGCGTTGCTCGATTTGGTAAACGAGGGAAATTAAATCCAAGGTATATAGGACCATTCAAGATTATTGATCGTGTCGGACCAGTAGCTTACCGACTTGAATTACCATAATAACTCGCTGCTGTACATAACACTTTCCACGTCCCAAATTTGAAGAAATGTTTTGCTTAAGAAGATCTCACTATTCTGTTAGACGAAATCCAAATCAACGAAAAACTTCAATTCGTCGAAGAACCCGTCGAAATAATGGATCGTGAGGTTAAAAGACTTAAGCAAAACAAGATACCAATTGTTAAATGTAACACCCCGTCAAATCCCTTTTATAGAATGTTAACTCTGGTCCCAGTACTTGGCTTGACTTCTACGTAACAGCAATATTCTACAGCGGAAGCAATTAATACCTGAGAATAAAACACGCAAAACAGGTCAACAATAATGTTGAGTGAATCTACAGGTTTTAGGTAAACAATACAGTATGTTTAAGAAATAACATTTCGAAAACGTTTACTAGTGAAAGACCACCAAAGTTTAATGTTAAAGTTTTTAGACAACACCGTTTCTCGTTTCAAAAGTTTGTTGACGCTTCCATGTCAAATTTCAATCATTTGTAGACAACACCCTGTCAAGTTTTATCTCATTTGCTCGTAAACCATAGTTTAAATATCATTGTATAGTATCTGAAAAACAGTTATCAGAAAAATAGTTTAATTTTCTTGACCACGCGATTCTATCGCTGCATACACCGAGCACCTGAATACTAGCATTAACCCGAATATAGAAGCCACTATACCCGCCTTTACCTCCTAAAATTTTATACACTTGTTCAAATATATTTAATGTTCAAAATAAATGCACCACTGCTTTTATAGTGGGTGAGGTTGTCAACCTAACGGATCCGTCCATCTAAATTGTGCTTACACCGATGGTATTAAAAGTATTCAAGCTAGAGGCTTTTTGAACAAACTCATTATGCATATGTGTAGTACTCATGTCAATATAAAAGTAATTGAAAATGTAAATATAATAGTGTGTATTCTCATCCCTGAAAACATGTAAAAAGCGGGACTGTAGACTCACCTTTGAATAAGCTCGGAATGAAAGACAAATGACTTGTACAGTTTAGACCCGAGTAATGTAACCTAAGTATACGTATGTAGGTTGGTCAATATATGTATCTTATATAAGTGTGGTTTCATAGCATAAGTTGTCTTATTGCTCGACTCGACGCGATTTAATGTAAAAGTCAACTATATCAAGCAAGTCAAACAAAGTCAACTGAAGTCAAACTGAAAGTCAAACTTGGTCAATGTGGTCAACTAAAGTCAACATCAGTAGGTTCATGTCAAATATTGGTCAACATGTCAAGCCTAAGTCATACAATACGTTTTAGGTCATGAATAATCATTTTCACAATTTTAGTTTATCGTTGTGCACCAAATCCATGAACACATAGCATACTTAGCATATTATATCATAGTACAAAATTCACATAAACATGTAAAACTACAGATCATAAATAGACTTAAAATCAATTCCAAAAAGTCCAGCCAGGGTCTCATACGATAACTAAAAGTCAGGAATCAGAAGGGGTACATTTGGGGTTTACCAAGTCAGTTTCTGACCGCGCACTGATTTCATTTTAGCTATAACCGGAGTTAAGAACATGCAATTGATACAATACCAGTGGCCATAGTTCAAGGACAAATCAAAGTAACACATATTAAAAATCTAGCAACTTTTGTTTAGCCAATTTGTACAGTTTATTCGTGCAATTTGAACATTCAGTTTTTCAGCTCAATTCAGAATTTGCATAAAGTATAGCTCTATCGTGTCTAATGCATAAGGTTTCAGAGATTGACATAAACTAACAATAAGTCAAATATCATGTTAATTTTCATTTTCCAGAAGAATACATGCTCAAACAGTACACAAAATTCACAAAGTACAAAATCGTGTGCAATTTACAGATTCGATTCTCATTTAGTTAGTCACATTCGCATACGATTATCCGAAGATCTAGATACAATTAGCCTATATTATCTACATGAAAGATGAAGTAATTTTTGTCTACTTTTCAAATATACAAATTTTTAGTCACAGAAGTTAACGCATTTTATCATACAAGGTTATTTTCATGCAAGTGCTGTATAAAACTACATTTACACTAATTCTAGAATATCTCAGGCTATACATAAGCAAACGACATGATATCCTAGTCTAACTTGAGTGTTTTTAAATTATCTTTCCAGTGGTATAAGTCTCACCTGACAATTCATTTTCTATTAAAACCAGATTTCTGATCAAGCAACAAAAACACAACGATAATTCAAATCGACATAACTTAATCATACAGAAACGAAATCAAGCGAATCCAAAGCCTAAACTCAATAGTTTTTCGCAAGGAATCTGATTATAACATAATAATTAACATTTGAAAAACTTAATTTTTCTGATCAAACAAATACAAATTCGTCTTTAAACCCTAGCGCATCAAACAATCAAAATAACGATTACAATTAACATGTACGCGTATAGACTTTAGCAATTGACAACATAACTATGAAACTCTTATAAAAATTAGATTTTTAAGATTAGGGTTTAGCTAGATATACCTTTGATCAAGAAAAGAATTATTTCAACGCGTAGAGGAGATCGAGAATTGCAACGTTTGTTCTTGAGGTTTAATCAAAAAGTGAAAATTGAAGGTAATGGTGATGGTGATGGTGTCGACAATGGGAGGGAGAAGGAGGGAAGAAAAAGCTGCGTTTTTTTTTTCTAAATCCTAATTAGGTTTAATACTTCTATTTATATCAACCCTAGTTATCCTAAATTGCACATAAGTCCTCCAAGTAATCAAAATTAAACATAAAAGGGGTGGGGAAGTGGGGTTCGGCCGTGACCCTCATGGGATGGGTTCCCGGGCTCTCGTTTTGCAAAAGCGCGTAATCGTTGTCCGTTTTAAGTGTCGTTTTGTCGTACCGAAGTCCCGGAATGCTAACCCGATCGTTAAACGCAACCAATCGCTTAATTTATTAGAAACCCAATAAATTAAATATTTTAAAAAAGTTAATAAGTAATAAAATTAATTATTAAAATAAACCCGAGCGTTTCGTTGCTCAAAAAGCTATTATCAAAATCGTATCGTTTTTATCGTATTTCATTATCCGAAATATTTATTTGAATTAATATCAACCCACATCAATTATTAAAACCCTCTGAAGATCAAGTACGCATTTAATACACGTAAACGCATAAAAGTTAAATAATTGCCGTTAAATAAACTAACGGATGGTTAACGGAAGTAATGGGAAAATCAGGGTTGTTACATTACCCACCTGTTATTGAAAATTTCGTCCCGAAATTTAAGTGATCGTCCGCTGAAGTGGTTTTCTCGGGAAACAATTGCGGATACTTCAGCCTCATCTGGTCTTCACGCTCCCACGTGAACTCTGGTCCTCTTCTCGCGTTCCACCGAACTTTAACGATAGGAATTCTACTTTGCTTCAACTGTTTGACCTCACGGCCCAAGAATTCAACAGGTTCCTCCATGAAATGAAGTTTGTCGTCGATACGTAGTTCCTCTAGAGGAATAATCAAATTATCATCGGCTAGGCATTTCTTTAGATTGGATACATGGAAAACGTCATGAATACCGCTGAGTGCTTGTGGCAGTTTCAATATGTAAGCTACTGGTCCAACTCTTTCAGTTATCTCAAACAGTCCAACATATCTAGGACTCAGTTTACCTCGTTTCCCAAATCGTACAACACCCTTCCAAGGTGATACCTTAAGCATAACCTTGTCACCAACTTGGAACTCTATGTCTTTCCATCTAACATCGACATAACTCTTTTGATGACTTCGAGCCGTTCTCAATCGTTCCTGAGTCTGTAGAACCTTCTCAGTTGTCTCCTGAATAATCTCAGGACCTATCAACTGACTATCTCCCAACTCGCTCCAAAAAACGGGAGATCTACACTTCTTTCCATACAATGCTTTGAAAGGTGCAGCTTTAATACTCGCATGGTAGCTGTTATTGTATGAGAACTCAGCTAGTGGTAAATACATATCCCATCTGTTTCCGAAATCAATGACACACGCTCTCAACATGTCCTCAAAAGTCTGAATAGTTCGTTCGCCCTGGCCATCCGTCTGAGGGTGATATGCTGTACTCATATCTAAACGGGTCCCCATTGCCTGCTGTAAGGATTGCCAAAACCTGGAAGTAAATCTGCTATCGCGATCGGATATAATGGATATAGGCACTCCATGCCTAGAGACGACTTCCTTAATGTAGATCTGAGACAACTTCTCCATCTTATCAGTTTCCCTTATTGGTAAGAAATGTGCAGACTTAGTGAGACGATCCACGATAACCCAAATAGTATCGTGACCTCCCGCCGTTCTCGGCAGTTTCATGATGAAGTCCATGGAAATTCCTTCCCACTTCCACTGGGGAATCTCTGGGTGAATCAGTAATCCTGATGGCTTCTGTTGCTCAGCCTTGACTTTAGCGCAAGTCAAGCACTTCCCGACATAGGTAGCAATGTCAGCTTTCAAATTTGGCCACCAATAAAATGCCTTCAAATCTTGGTACATCTTATCTGATCCCGAATGAATTGAGTATCTCGACTTGTGTGCTTCCTCCAACACTAGTTCTCTCAATTCACCAAACTTTGGTACCCAAATTCGGTTAGCAAAGTACCGTGTTCCGTCCTCCTTGATGTTAAACTTCTTATCCATCCCTTTGAGAAATTCAACATCAACATTCTCCTGTTTCATGGCTTCTTGTTGTGCTTCGCGGATTTGTGATGTGAGATTCGTACGGACAACTATGTTAAGCGCTTTAACCCTAAGAGGTTTCTGTCGCTCCTTTCTACTTAAGGCATCTGCCACAACATTCGCCTTGCCCAGATGGTATTGAAGTTCACAGTTATAATCGTTAAGTAGTTCCATCCAACGTCGTTGTCTCATGTTGAGCTGCTTCTGATTGAATATGTGCTGTAAACTCTTATGGTCGGTGAAGATAGTGAACTTGGTTACAAACAGGTAGTATCTCCACATTTTAAGTTCAAAGACAACAGCTCCTAACTCAAGATCGTGCGTAGTGTAGTTCTGCTCGTGAATCTTTAACTGACGCGATCCATAAGCAATAACTTTGTTTCGTTGCATAAGCACGCAACCCATTCCTTGACGTGAGGCATCACAATAAACAACAAAATCTTCACTTCCCTCAGGTAGAGACAATACTGGTGCAGTTGTTAACTTCTCCTTCAACAACTGAAATGCAGTCTCTTGCGGTCCTGACCACTCAAACTTCTTGCCCTTATGAGTCAACGCGGTTAATGGTCGGGCGATCTTAGAGAATCCTTCAATGAATCTTCGGTAGTAACCAGCTAGACCCAAAAATTGCCTAATCTGCATTGGCGTCTTTAGAGTTTCCCAATTCTTAACCGACTCAATCTTTGCTGGATCGACCTGTATTCCATTGGCCCCTACAACATAGCCAAGAAATTGTACTTCTGGTAACCAAAAGTCACACTTAGAGAACTTTGCATACAACTGCTCTTCTCTAAGCACGGTCAATATCGATCGTAGATGTTGCTCGTGCTCTTCCTTGTTCTTGGAGTACACCAATATATCATCGATAAACACAATGACGAATTTATCTAGGTATGGCTTACACACACTTTTCATGAGGTCCTTGAACACTGCTGGTGTGTTCGTCAAGCCAAATGACATCACTGTAAACTCATAATGTCCATAACGTATTCTAAACGCTGTCTTCGGGACATCAGCTTCTTTGACTCTCAATTGGTGATACCCGGATCTCAAATCAGTCTTCAAATAACAACTGAATCCCTGTAGCTGATCAAATAAGTCATCAATTCTCGGTAGCGGATACCGATTCTTGATTGTCAACTTGTTCAATTTTCTGTTGTCGATACACAACCTCATCGACCAATCCTTCTTCTTAACAAACAAGACTGGAGCTCCAACTCGGAAATTCATGGCTATGTGACCCACCTTCTAGTACCGGTCTCAAATTAGGGCATTACAACTCTGATGTTCTTCACCATGGGAAGCTCTTGTAGTTCTAAAGGTGTAAGTCCGTATATCGTACGCGTAACGGGTGCAGCTGCTGGCACCAAATTAATCTGAGGGCCTTTGGCCTAGCGGTATCAAGGAGTCCTTCTGACTATGAGGTAACGGGTTAAATTCTCGTTTAGTGGATTATTCGTGTAAAATTATCGGATGTTCGACTCATTCAACTCTTTATCAACTTCACGGTGGGGTGGATGTGTACCCTCAGGGCAATCTCTAATGGTCGGGAAATACTCGGGTCTCTTAAATGTCGGCTCATCTTTACTCACATGTGCTAGGATTGCGATACATTCTCATATCATGTACTTCTGGACCTTCGAGTAATTAGCGTAACATGATGGTGTACTGATCTCTTCTT
The DNA here is from genome assembly GCF_046630445.1 of Rutidosis leptorrhynchoides. Lineage (NCBI taxonomy): Eukaryota > Viridiplantae > Streptophyta > Magnoliopsida > Asterales > Asteraceae > Rutidosis > Rutidosis leptorrhynchoides. Next base: position 283,813,537 of record NC_092337.1, read on the forward strand.
CGTACACTATTATTATTGGTGAAAGAAATTCGAATAGTCTTTGGGTCGTAGCTGCCTTGGTTTTATCGTCAGATAACCAGTTTGTTTCAACCACGAGGTTAAAATTTCCCAGTTCAATAGTTCTATAAAGTACATGTTGTCTAAGGGAGGCACAGGGTTATAAAGGTTGTGACCAATTTCTCTAGCGTTAAGGCTTCCATCAGCACCGGTGTTGACATCATGTATAAGCATTATGATCGGTGAGTGAGAGCAGTCTTGTGAATAATTTCATGGAAAACGAAATTGAATAAGGTATAATGGCAACCCGAACAATATCTAATATTTAATCGAAAAGGGTTGGTACAATCTCCCAGACGTGTGTGCCTCGTGGGAAACAGATGAAGTGTAGTTCACATCGATGCGTTCAAAGTTGGTTGGTAATGTTTGTGGGTATAATGAAAATGATTGCCGCTTAAGAAAAGTACGTTGGGGCAGAATGAGAAAGGATATAGTGACAAGTAGTATTACTAGCAGTAATGAGTGATGGGGTTAACGATAAGTAACGATGGATGGTGATAAGCAGTGATGATAGCGGTGGCGAATAAGTTATTAGATAGCGTGCTCGTATCATGAGTATATATACATGTATACTAATGCACCTAATATGGCATAATAGTTATCAATCGGTAGGCTCGTGTTGGGAAACAAAATATGATCGGCGGGTGATTGAATGATAGGTAAGTTGGAAATCGAGTGGAAAATATCTACTACATATTGTGCGGGCTGTTACCAGGAATCCTCCTCTAAAGACGTATCAAATTTGAGTTGTGATGCACAGTAGTGAGTAGTAAAGCGTGGATGTGTTAATGGTGATGAGTAGTGCTTGGTAGTGGTAAGTAGTAATGATTAGTATTGAGTAGTAGCAAGTAGCAGGGTGTAATAGTAAGTAGTTTTTAGGAATGAAAAGCAGTGAGAAGTAGTGATCAGTCGTGACTAGCAGTCAGAGGCAGCGTGGAGTACTAGTTAGCAGCAATAAACAGTACTGAGTAGTGGTATGAGATGACGAGTATGTTTAAGTAGTGTCTTTGTACTAACGGGTGGTGATCGGTGGTGGCAGGAAGTGTCGAGCGGTGAGGAGTGGTGTCATGCTTACAAGTTACTTATAAGTTATAATAATAATTAGTTTGCACAGTATAAGTCTCTACTCATATTTAAGGTTATACAGTTTGTGTTCACAATGGTGTTTATCCAAGTAACCTACTTGACTCGCTCCCAATTCCTTATTTTGCGATGTTGGAACTTCTATATGAGTCACCGTAATGTAATCCCGGTCATTACATTCCGCTATCTTACATATCCATTCGACATCACTCCATAAGTTCAAGATAGCGTAGTTAACTTAATTTAGTTAAATCTGGCTTCGTGTGTACGTATGTGTTTCGTGATATAGTATATTTAGTCCAAGTCCATGTTGTGTGGTATAAGGCATATATGTATGTGGTGTAATGTGTAGCCCTACATGTAGCATTGTGAAGCAAATTGTGCAGGTATGGTGTATAAAAGTCATCCAAGACACACAGCTATAGACTAGACTTCACTAATGCGCCCTACGGTTAGACACAATAATGTATCCTATTTCCCTATAGCCAAAGCTCTGGTACCAAATGTAACACCCCGTCAAATCCCTTTAACGGAATGTTAACTCTGGTCCCAGTGATTGGCTTGACTTCTACGAAACAGCAATATTCTACAGCGGAAGCAATTAATACCTGAGAATAAAACACGCAAAACGGGTCAACAATAATGTTGAGTAAATCTACCTTGTTTTAGGTAAACAATATAGTATGTTTAAGAAATAACATTTCGAAAACGTTTACTAGTGAAAGACCACCAAAGTTTAATGTTAAAGTTTTTAGACAACGCCGTTTCTCGTTTCAAAAGTTTGTTGACGCTACCATGTCAAATTTCAGTCATTTGTAGACAATACCCTGTCAAGTTTTATCTCATTTGCTCGTAAACCACAGTTTAAATATCGTTGTATAGTATCTGAAAAACAGTTATCAGAAAAATAGTTTAATTTTCTTGACCACGAGATTCTATTGCTGCATACACCGAGCACCTGAATACTAGCATTAACCCGAGTATAGAAGCCACTATACCCGCCTTTACCTCCTAAAATGTTATACACTTGTTCAAATATATTTAATGTTCAAAATGAATGCACCACTGCTTTTATAGTGGGTGAGGTTGTCAACCTAACGGATCCGTCCATCTAAATTGTGCTTACACTGATGGTATTAAAAGTATTCAAGCTAGAGGCTTTTTGAACAAACTCATTATGCATATGTGTAGTACTCATGTCAATATAAAAGTAATTGAAAATGTAAATATAATAGTGTGTATTCTCATCCCTGAAAACATGTAAAAAGCGGGATGTGACGACCCGTCCTTATCCACCTGGACGAAGTCATCAACATTTGGTCCCATTGCGATGATCGACTCCAAGTAATGTCCTTAAAATGAGCTAATGCACAGCGGAAGACTTCTTTCATACCTGAGAATAAACATGTTTAAAAGTGTCAACCAAAAGGTTGGTGAGTTCATAGGTTTATCGTAACAACAGTTATCAATAGTTTCAATAGACCACAAGATTTCATAATTATAAACATAATACACCCGCAAGTGTATGTAAAACATTCTAAGTGGTTGAGCACTTGGTAACCATACTTAACATTTAATCAACGTCGCATATTCCCTTTATTATGAAATCTCACTACACTGTACCAAGTGTAGTCACTGAAACGAAGTACTGTGCAACCGTTGAATACTGGTCGTCCAGTCCGGTTGGGGTTGTCAGGCCCGATAGATCTATCAACAGGATTCGCGTTTACAATACCCATGTAAATAATAGTTACCAAGATACAGAGAAATATGCCAGTGGTACAACTCAACGTAGAATATATTTTTAAGTACTTGTGTCTATTTTGTAAACATTTACAAAAGCAGCGCATGTATTCTCAGCCCAAAAATATATATTGCAAAAGTAATTAAAAAGGGAGCAAATGAAACTCACCATACTGTATTTTGTAGTAAAAATACATACGACTATATTGAACAATGCAGGGTTGACCTCGGATTCACGAACCTATAATAATTGTATATTTATTAATATACATATTCGTAATGGAATAATTTTATATATATAACCTATTAATAATATTATTTTTATATTAATACTATATTTATATTTCATATATTCCTTTTACATAATAGAATATTTTGTTATATTATATATGTTGAATATATATATATATATATATATATATATATATATATATATATATATATATATATATATATATATATATATATATATATATATATATATATATATATATATGTATTTCATTTGTTTATCAAAAACAGTAGTTTTATTTAGACTAAGTTAATATTAGTAAAAATAATAATAATAATAGATACAATATTTATAATTATGATAATAATAATAATAATGATAAAAATTTTGATACTTAATATTTATTTTAGCATTTATAATAATAATACTGATAATACTTGTAGTAATAATAATAACTAATAATAATAATACTAATAACAAATATTAATAATAATTACAATCATATAAATAATAAAACTAATAATAATGATAATAATAATTAGTTTGATATTGGAATTACCTTTAAGGCTCACAATAAAAAAAAAAATATCAAACTGCCCAAGCTGGGACTCGAACCCGAGACCTCTCGATAGCACACTAAACTCTAAAACCATCCCTCTGTCTCGTATCATCTGCTTAATACCCCATCCGTTTGTATTTAAACCTTTCTATCTGATGTCTAATTCTTCTTCTTCATCCTTTAATTTCAATCGATGGAATTAGTTCTCCATAATCTAACATTAACTAATAACCTTAATTTGTGATTTACGAAATCAACAGCAATGATTGGGGTGTTTGAGATTGACAGCAAACATCTTATAGCAGCAACTGTGACTCGATGAACACCATTTGAACTCAAGTGGTGATTTAGAAATCCAGGCATTTTTAGAATGAATTCACAACATGAAATAGTTCTTAAATCACTCATGGAAACTTTTGAGATCGTTAATTTGGCTTGAATCACAACATGTAACTCGAATTTTCATGAAGAAAAATCTGTTGACTTTTGAAATAAAAACATTGACTCTCAAATTATAATTCAATATGAGAAATTTGACCTTAGAACTTTGCAACTAGCTTGAGAAAAAGATTTAGAACACGACTACATTTATAGTTTTTGGAATTCAATTCGAAATTTGGCTGTTAAAAATTTTTGAACACGAACAGGACACAGGCCTGTGTTCTGTTTTTTTTTTTTTTTTTTTCAATCAGAAAAAAAAAGATGTAATGGTGTTAGTTGAATATGGTAATGAAAAAGGTGAATGAGGTAATTTATTTCATTATATAATTCGATTGCTTTCATAGAAGAAGATGTCGACAGAAAAATAAATCAAACACAGGAAAAAAAAATTATAAAACTTGATCGTGCCTTTCAACTGCTTTTAACCTCATCTGATGGAATTGAATTTTATGTACTGCATTCCCTTTTTAATTGTGATTTGAATTGATACTGTAATCTAGTTTGGGGACATAAACAAAGTTTTACACCCAATCTGATAACGATGTGTAACATAATACACAGGTATGCGTATATATAACCGTATATATTTATGAATCTGTATATTTTTTTTATGTAATTATTTATATAAATCTGTATATTATGTATGCATATTATCTGAATATGAATTACCTGTATTTTTATAACTTATAATTAAATCTGTATCTGATTCTGTACTTTTAAACTTAATTTTGGTATCAAATAATATGTTAATAAATTATATTGTTGTTAATAATTTAGTAAAGATAATAATAGAGTTAATAATAAGGATATTAATAATAATAATATTAATATAACACTAATAATAAGAATAATCATATTAATAACTTAAATCGTTATTATACTAATGATAATTTAGTAATAACAATATAAACAATAATAGTACTTATTTTATTTATGATAATAATAATATTAGAAATTTTATCATATTATTTGTATCAAATTTCGTACCTAATAATATCAATAATGCTGATATTAATATTAACATGAATATTATACAATAACGAAGTAATGATAATAATATTAGTATAACAATTATTTTCTTCTTGAAACCACATTTAATATATATATATTACAATTCATTAACCATGTAAATATTTAATAATTGTATATTATATTTTATGATAATATTCATTGAATATTTAATGTGCATGTATTTTATATAATCATATTTATAAATAAAAATCATATACACTTATATATAGTTTTATCTTTAAAAAAAATCACTTTATTACCTTGTGTTTTATTTCACCTCTCTAATTCTAATGTTTACATTATATTTTAAAAGTTCAATTTATTATATCTACCTACATTTATATATATATATATATATATATATATATATATATATATATATATATATATATATATATATATATATATATATATATATATATATATATATATTTATTTACATACAGTTGTTCGTGAATCATCGGGAATAGTCAAAGGGTATTTGAATCCATATAAAAATTTTAAGACTCGGCTCAATGGACTTTGCTTATCGTGTCAGAAATATGAAATCGTATCGAGAGTTCGATTTAAAATTAGTCGAAATTTTCCGGGTCGTGACACGGGACTGTAGACTCACCTTTGAATAAGCTCGGAATGAAAGACAAATGACTTGTACAGTTTAGACACGAGTAATGTAACCTAAGTATACGTATGTAGGTTGGTCAATATATGTATCTTATATAAGTGTGGTTTCATAGCATACGTTGTCTTATTTCTCGACTCGATGCGATTTAAAGTAAAATTCAACTATATCATGCAAGTCAAACAAAGTCAACTGAAGTCAAACTGAAAGTCAAACTTGGTCAACTAAAGTCAACATCAGTAGGTTCATGTCAAATATTGGCCAACATGTCAAACCTAAGTCATACAATACATTTTAGGTCATGAATAATCATTTTCACAATTTCAGTTTATCGTTGTGCACCAAATCCATGAACACGTAGCATACTTAGCATATTATATCAAAGTAAAAAATTCACATAAAAATGAAAAACTCCAGATCATAAATAGACTTAAAATAGATTCCAAAAAGTCTGTCCTGGGTCTCATACGATAAATAAAAGTCAGGAATCAGAAGGGGTACATTTGGGGTTTACCAAGTCAGTTTCTGACCGCGCACTGATTTCATTTTGGCTATAACCGGAGTTAGGAACATGAACATGCAATTGATACAAGACCAGTGGCCATAGTTCAAGGAGAAATCAAAGTAACACATATCAAAAATCTAGCAACTTTTATTTAGCCAATTTTACAGTTTATTCGTACAAGTTGAATATTCAGTTTTTCAGCTCAATTCAGAATTTGCATAAAGTATAGCTCTATCGTGCCTAATGAATAAGGTTTAAGAGATTGACATAAACTAACAATAAGTCACATGTCATGTTAAGTTTCATTTTCCAGAAGCATACATGCTCAAACAATACACAAAATTCACAAAGTACAAAATCGTTGCAATTTACAGATTCGATTCTCATTTAGTTAGTCACATTCGCATACGATTATCCGAAGATCTAGATACAATTAGCCTATGATATCTACATTAAATATGAAGTAATTTTTTTCTAATTTTCAAATATGCAAAGCTTTAATCACAGAAGTTAACACATTTTATCATACAAGGTTATTTTCATGCAAGTGCTGTATAAAACTACATTTGCACTAATTCTAGCATATCTCGGGCTATACATAAGCAAACGACATGATATCCTAGTCTAACTTGAGTGTTTTTAAATTATATTTCCAGTGGTATAAGTCTCACATTCCAATTCGTTTTCTATCAATACCAGATTTCTGATCAAGCAACAAAAAAACAACGATAATTCAAATCGACATAACTTAATCATACGGAAACGAAATCAAGCGAATCCAAAGCCTAAACTCAATAGTTTTTCGCAAGGAATCTGATTACAACATAATAATTAACATTTGAAAAAATTAAATTTTCTGATCAAACAAATACAAATTCGTCTTTAAACCCTAGCGCATCAAACAATCAAAATAACGATTACAATTAACATGTACGCGTATAGACTTGAGCAATTGACAACATAACTATGAAACTCTTATAAAAATTAGATTTTTAAGATTAGGGTTTAGCTAGATATACCTTTGATCAAGAAAAGAATTATATCAACGTGTAGAGGAGACCGAGAATTGCAACGTTTGTTCTTGAGGTTTAATCAAAAAGTGAAAATTGAACGTGATGGTGATGGAGATGATGTCGATGATGGGAGGGAGAAGGAGGGAAGAAAAAGCTGCGTTTTGATTTTCTAAATCCTAATTAGGTTTAATACTTCTATTTATATCAACCCTAGTTATCCTAAATTGCACATAAGTCCTCCAAGTAATCAAAATTAAACATAAAAGGGGTGGGGAAGTGGGGTTCGGCCATTACCCTCATGGGATGGGTTCCCGGGCTCTCGTTTTGCAAAAGCGCGTAATCGTGGTCCGTTTTAAGGGTCGTTTTGTCGTACCGAAGGCCCGGTACGCTAACCCGATCGTTAAACGCAACTAATCGCTTAATTTATTAGAAACCCAATAAATTAAATATTTTAAAAAAGTTAATAATTAATAAAATTAATTATTAAAATAAACCCGAGCGTTTCGTTGCTCAAAACGCTATTATCAAAATCGTATCATTTTTATTTTATTTCATTATCCGAAATATTTATTTGAATTAATATCAACCCACATCAATTATTAAAACCCTCCGAAGATCAAGTACGCATTTAATACACGTAAACGCATAAAAGTTAAATAATTGCCGTTAAATAAACTAACGGAAGGTTAACGGAAGTAACAGAAAAATCAGGGTTGTTACATTAAAGTTTGATGGAATGGTCGTAGAGGACCAGAGTTCACCTGGGAATGAGAAGATCAGATGAAGAAGAAATACCCGCACTTATTTCCAGAAGATACGTCATAACCTCCAACTGCTTAAAATTTCGGGACGAAATTTATTTAACGGGTAGGTACTGTAGTGACCCGAACTATTCCATGTTTATATATATTAAATGAAATTATTATTTACATGATTAAGTGTTTTCAACATGTTAAGCAATCAAACTTGTTAAGACTTGATTAATTGAAATAGGTTTCATATAGACTATTGACCACGCAAGTTTACCGGTGATTCACGAACGTTAAAACTTGTAAAAACTATATGATAACATATATATGATTATATATATATATATATATATATATATATATATATATATATATATATATATATATATATATATATATATATATATATATATATATATATATATATATATATATATATATATATATAACAGGATATTATGATAAGTACGTATCTCATTAGGTATTTTAACAATGAGTTATATACATAAAATTGAGTTTATTGAATTAAGAAACTTGAAACGATATATATAATGATTATCGTTATAACAACGTCTTACTAAATACATATGAATCATATTAAGATATTGTTACACTATGTTTAATCATGATAAATGATAAGTAAACATGTCATTAAGTGTATTAACAATGAACTACATATGTAAAAACAAGACTACTAACTTAATGATTTCGAAACGAGACATATATGTAACAATTATCGCTGTAACAACATTTAACTGTATATATATCGTACTAAGATATATTAATATATCATAATATCATGATAATGTAATAATTTAACATCTCTTTAAATATAATAAACAATGGGTTAACAACATTTAACAAGATCGTTAACCTAAAGGTTTCAAAACAACATTTACATTTAACGACTAACGATGACTTAATGACTCAGTTAAAATGTATATACATGTAGTGTTTTAATATGTATTCATTCACTTTTGAAAGACTTCAAGACACTTATCAAAATACTTCTACTTAACAAAAATGCTTACAATTACATCCTCGTTCAGTTTCATCAACAATTCTACTCGTATGCACCCGTATTTGTACTCGTACAATACACAGCTTTTAGATGTATGTACTATTGGTATATACACTCCAATGATCAGCTCTTAGCAGCCCATGTGAGTCACCTAACACATGTGGGAACCATAATTTGGCAACTAGCATGAAATATCACATAAAATTACAAAAATATTAGTAATCATTCATGACTTATTTACAGGTAAACAAAATTACACATCCTTTATATCTAATCCATATACCAACGACCAAAAACACCTACAAACACTTTCATTCTTCAATTTTCTTCATCTAATTGATCTATCTCAAGTTCTATCTTCAAGTTCTAAGTGTTCTTCATAAATTCTATAAGTTCTAGTTTCATAAAATCAAGAATACTTCCAAGTTTGCTAGCTTACTTCCAATCTTGTAAAATGATCATCCAACCTCAAGAAATATTTTTTATTTACAGTAAGATATATTTATAATACAAGGTAATACTCATATTCAAACTTTGATTCAATTTCTATAACTATAACAATCTTATTTCGAGTGGAAATCTTACTTGAACTTGTTTTCGTGTCATGATTCTGCTTCAAGAACTTTCAAGCCATCCAAGGATCATTTGAAGCAAGATCTATTTTTCTCATTTCTAGTAGGATTATCCACAAAACCTGAGGTAGTAATGATGTTCATAACATCATTCGATTTATATATATAAAACTACCTTATTCGAAGGTTTAAACTTGAAATCACTAGAACATAGTTTAGTTAATTCTAAACTTGTTCGCAAACAAAAGTTAATCCTTCTAACTTGACTTTTAAAATCAACTAAATACATGTTCTATATATATATGATATGCTAACTTAATAATTTAAAACCTGGAAACACGAAAAACACCGTAAAACCGGACATACGCCGTCGTAGTAACACCGCGGGCTGTTTTGGGTTTGATAATTAAAAACTATGATAAACTTTGATTTAAAAGTTTTTCTTCTGGGAAAATGATTTTTCTTATGAACATGAAACTATATCCAAAAATCATGGTTAAACTCAAAGTAGAAATATGTTTTTCAAAATGGTTATCAAGACGTCGTTCTTTCGACTGAAATGACTACCTCTTACAAAAAAAACTAGTAACTTATATTTTTGACTATAGACCTATAATTTTTCTATTTAGATTCATAAAATAGAGTTCAATATGAAACCATAGCAATTTGATTCACCCAAAATGGATTTAAAACGAAGAAGTTATGGGTAAAACAAGATTGGGATACCATAGACACGTATGCAAATCATATCCTAGCTAACTTATATTGTATTATACATGTATTCTAATATATTATGTAATTTTGGGATACCATAGACACGTATGCAAATGTTTTGACATATCATATCGACCCATGTATATATATTATTTGGAATAACCATAGACACTCTATATGCAGTAATGTTTGAGTTAGCTATACAGGGTTGAGGTTGATTCCAAAAATATATATACTTTGAGTTGTGATCTAGCCTGAGACGTGTATACACTGGATCGTGGATTGATTCAAGATAATATATATCAATTTATTTCTGTACATCTAACTATGGACAACTAGTTGTAGGTAACTAACGAGGACAGCTGACTTAATAAACTTAAAACATCAAAATGTATTAAAAATGTTATAAATATATTTTGAACATACTTTGATATATATATGTATATATTTGTTATAGGTTCGTGAATCGACCAGTGGCCAAGTCTTACTCCCGACGAAGTAAAAATCTGTGAAAGTGAGTTATAGTCCCACTTTTAAAATCTAATATTTTGGGATGAAAATACATGCAGTTTTATAAATGATTTACAAAATAGACACAAGTAAATGAAACTACATTATATGGGTGAATGATCGAAGCCGAATATGCCCCTTTTGCTTGGTAGCCTAAGAATTAGTAAACCGATCTACTAATTGACGCGAATTCTAAAGATAGATCTATTGGGCCTAACGAACCCCATCCAAAGTACCGGATGGTTTAGTACTTCGAATTCGTTTTTATCATGTCCGAAGGATTTCCCGGAATGATAGGGGATATTCTTATATGCATCTTGTTAATGTCGGTTACCAGGTGTTCACCATATGAATGATTTTTGTCTCTATGTATGAGATGTATATTGAAATATGAAATCTTGTGGTCTATTATTATGATTTGATAATATACAGGTTAAACCTATAACTCACCAACATTTTTGTTGACGTTTTAAGCATGTTTATTCTCAGGTGATTATTAAGAGCTTCTATTGTTGCATACTAAAATAAGGACAAGATATGGAGTCCATGCTTGTATGATATTATGTAAAAACTGCATTCAAGAAACTTATTTTTGATGCAATATATTCTTATTGTAAACCATTATGTAATGGTCGTATGTAAACGGTATATTTTAGATTATCATTATTTAATAATCTACGTAATGCTTTTTAAACCTTTATAGATAAAATAAAGGTTATGGTTGTTTTAAAAATGAATGCAGTCTTTGAAAAACGTCTCATATAGAGGTCAAAACCTCGCGACGAAATCAATTAATATGGAACGTTTATAATCAATATGAACCGGACATTTCAACTAGGCTGGTGGCTTCCTCCATTTAGTTGTAGAATTTTCTGTTACGGTCGTTTTAACAGGTGGCTCGTCAAAAACGGAGTCCGGATTCTCAAGATATGGACAAAACTGTGACAGCGCTCAGAATTTTAGCATCTCTTCAGAATTTCTTCAATATTTAGCTCCAACTTCTTGCATATTCCTGTTTCAACCCTGTTTTATCACATTTCTCAACAAAACATTAAAGATACCTTTTTCCCGTTTTTACCCATTTTTGTGAGTTTTAGTATCAAAATGACTTTAAAATACCAAATTAACTCCTCAAAATTTATTCAAAAATATGTATAATTTAGGAGTTATCAGTCGCGAATACCCAACACACTCCTGCCTTTGAGGGGGTGTTTTCTCCAACCCCCGCACAGCAGAAGCGTTTTTGGTGACGAGATAGATATTATTACTGAAAGGAGGCAAACATTGGTTTGTCTTAGCCCCACCCGTGCAGAATACGAGATCCGCAAGTCATGACTATAAGCGATAGGGTTGGTCGCCCTTCTCAATCCTAAGTGTTGGCACACTTAAAAGACTCTCGATGCGCAAACACGGGCACGTAGGTTAAGTGTATCTTGTGTGCATGACAATATATATGATAAATTATGCGCTGACATGCCTTGAGTATAATATACGATTAACAAATTTAACTTTGTTTAAGCCACAGATATAACGTGTTAAAAATGATAGTCCATATACGCACAATTGTTGTCACCACAATTCACAAGTACTAATTTATACCCGGTATTATACATATTCAACGAATAACACAAGTAATAAAAACAATAGCGCGATTAGCAAGAATCATTACTTAAAGAAAGAGTTTTCATTTCATAATATTGATTACAAAAGGCATAATACGCGTACAGTAAAGATATAATAAAAATTACAACGTAGCGTTTAACAACTGCTCGACGGTCACCTCTACATTCTGAGACATGTCAGCGAGGTTGGGCACATCAACTTGCTCTAGCTCAGCCAAAGCAGTACATTCTTTCTCACGGCTCCTGAAGGCAGCTTCTAGCCCAGAGCAGGTGGCAGGACAGTGGGAACCTTAACATGCTTCTTTATCAACTCCCAGAACCCACACCTTTCAGCCGCCTTCGTAGCCAGAGCAGCCTTATTGAACACATCATTCACCGAAGGAGAGTTGCAAGCAAAAGTAACCAACGCTCGGAGCCTGAGCTTCTGTAACGACCCGACTTTTTTGACTTATATTTTTGTGCTCTATACTTTCACGAATCTGCGTATATGTGCGTACTGAGCTAGTTTATGCTCTGAGACCTTATTTCATGATAATTACTTTCATTAATACCTTACAGCGCATTATTAAGTACTTAGTTACTTAAATTGATCCTAGAATGCTTTTACGACAGTTAGTGTCACTTGTCATTTTGAACGAGCTACGTACTTTGTACACATTTAACTTTTGTCATAATTGGAATATTATGACTACGTAATACTAATTGTTATTTTCTAATCACAATTATTTGGCTTATTGGTTGCTTAATTACGCTTAGTAATTTACTAATGCACACTAGTTAATCTTATTGGACTATTTACCTTAATGGACTTAGACCCACCCTACTCTAGTTAATGGACCATTAAATTAGCCCAACTTTAAAGTATTTATGATCTATTAAGATGTAGGACAAAAACCCATTAAGATGAACCAACATACTAGCATTTTTGTTAACCATTACTACACATGTTGCATGAGATCCCAACAACAAGCACCACCTTTAGACCACCACCATGCAAAAAGAAAAAATTTGTCCCCTTGTCCCCTCCCTAAACCCACGGCCAAACCACCCCTCCACCACTATAAATATCAAGCCTCATTCATCCATTTCACACTTGATCTCATTCTCATTTTACACAATTGCTCTCTAACTTTCTCTCTAGTCTTTCTCACACTAAAATTGTAAGTTCTTAAATTTTCTTCTTCTTCTTCTTCTCTTCTTAATCACGACATCATCATCATCATAAGATCAAGCTTTTTAGCTTTTTGATCATGTTATATCTTGTAGATTCAAACTTTGATTTGAATCCTTCATAACATGAAAGATTCAAGCTTTCTAGCCTTGGATCTTCATTACTTTGTTGGATCTAAGCTTTGAAGCTTAAGATCACTTTGTTTTTGTTAAAAGATCAAAACTTGTGTTTATGATCTTCATGAAACTTGAAGATCTAGCTTTTTGCTTTAAAGATCTTCAAGAACATAAAAGATTCAAGATTTCTTGCTTTGGATCTTCATTACTTTGTTGAATCTAAGTTTTGTAGCTTAATATCACTCTATTTTTGTTAAAATATCAAAACTTGTGTTTATGATCTTCATGAAACTTCAAGATCTAGCGTTTTCTTTAAAGATCTACAAGGACATAAAAGATTCAAGCTTTCTAGCTTTGAAATCGCATAATTATTGTTAAGGGATTCAAGCTTTCTAGCCTAGGGTTTCATTACTTTGTTTGATCAAATTTATGTAACTTAAGGTCTTGCTTCTTTGATTGAATCAAAGTTTGTAGCTTTAAATTTTAGAACTTGTATTTGTGTTGAGACTAAGAACATGATGTAACATTGGTTCATCATCCATCTAAAACTCTTAAGTGAGTTGTATTTCTCCTTAGTCTTGACATGGTGTGTTGATGGTTGAAACTTGGTTAAAGTGATGCTAGAACATCAAAGAGTTGTACACTTGATGCTTACACGCATCAAGGATGAGAACCGTGGTAAGCATCAAGCACCAAGAAACCCACCGGAGCACTTGTTTTCTGTTTTTCAGGGTCTGATCAGACTCTTGGGACTTCTGAAAAGTTGATTTTCAGATAGTTCGGTTCGATTAGATGACTTTTCGTTTAAGACTCGCCTAAATTCGACATACGGTTTAGGATTTATAGCCTTCCGAAAATCACTACGCCTTTGTAACGACGTGCTGAAAATTCTGACCTACTCGCGCTTGAACCGTGGCCATGGTCAAACGACATCGAGTTAGGATCTAAAAATTGGAAAACGGTAATAGGACTCACATACGGAGCCTTGGCCACTGACTACGCGTCTTTTCAGTTTGTATAAAGGTCGTAACAACTGTCCGAAGTCAGCCCTTTGTTTCGATCTCTATTCTTGTTGAAAACTTACCTTATCCTTTACGTATGATGTTGATGATACTTAAGACTTAATTTATTCACTTTTAAACTTTTGGGGAAAATTTAATGACTTAGTAACCATTGACTTAGGTTGAGGACTTTTTGGATCGACCAACTTACTTGTTTAGACCAACTTACAACTTGCTTACAGTTTCGTATCGATTTTACCGCATATTCACTGTGAGTTATAGCTCCCTTTCTACTTTACTATTTTTTGGACTGAGAATACATGCGCTTTTTATGTTTTAAATACTAGACACGAGTACTTAAACTTTATATATGTGTGGGTGACATAACGGCACAAAGATTTCCCTTAGCTCGGTAACGTTTAACTATTGGTTTATGAACCGGTAGATACGAATCTTAGATATGGAACCATAGGGTTTGACATCCCCACTCGGGCTAGTCGCGCTAGCATTTAACGGGTGTTTAATACTTCGAGAACATACGCACTTGCCAAGTGTACTTTTAGGTGGTGATGTATTATTTTTACGTTAAGTTAGTTATCAAGTGCCCACGGATAAGCATATAATTTATCATACGGATTTGAGATACTGTTTTGAATATGAAATCTCGTGGTCTACATTACTTTGCTCCACATATTAAAACTATAGATCACCAACATTCGTGTTGACTTTTTAAGCATGTATTTCTCAGGTGCTTAGACGTTGTTGCTTCCGCTGTTAGACTTGCTGTTATAGTCTTGGTGCTATAGAATTGCTGTTACAGACTCGCTGTGTTAGACTTCCGCTGCATTGTTTAGAGATGTCTCAATCATGGAACTTTTATTTTACATTCACAACTTATGTTATTTACGAGCTATGGTTTTGTAATGACCTTTGTGTCACGTACTTATATTAATGCTCTCTATTCATAGAAGCACATTATCTTTTGTAAAACATTTGACGTTGGTAAAGACGTTATATTTTCATGAATACAAAACTTATTTTAAAACAGCATAGAGCATTGTAACCGTGTAATGATCCTGTTGTTAATGATCCGTACATGTTGATTTTGTACGGGGCGTCACATTTAGTATCAAAGCCTTGGTTGTAGGGAATTATGTTGCATTAGTGTGTCTTGACCGAGTCGAGTAGGATTCACTAATAGGACTAATCTACAACTTGCTCGTTTACTTGTTTCTGCGAAACTGCTGCATGCTACTGTTATATATTACTGCATGTTACTGCTTATTACTACTGCATGCTACTGGTTACCTGATACTACTGCATGACACTACTATCTACTACAGTTTTGTGTACTGCAATAGACTACATAGGTTATTGCTAATGCTGTTTCTTGCTACGTGTCTGCTATTCGCTGTACCGACTTGGAAAATTTATCTTTCCTAGTTCAGATGTTTTTCTGAACCCTTTTCTCACTCACCTAACCCTAAGAACTAGTAATGTAATCCACCTGTTACTACCGTTCCACCGTTCCAGAGATCGAAACATTACTTCACGCAATCTAGGAAGAGTACCCCTCGAATTACACGCCCACTAAAGTTGATCCTCGGAGGAGGAGATATTTGAGGACTTGTCGGAGTAACTGCACCTCGTCCCACCCCCGAGCTCACCCTAATTAGCCACGTATAACGTATGAACATTAGAAGGTTGTTCAATTTCCGCAAGTTGACCCGAATCCTGTACGCTTTCATGACTGTTACTTATCTCTTTCATTCTTCACCACTACTCGAAGATCTAACGACACTTCTGGACTTAGGTCCCTAACACTCTTAGGCATTGGAGAAGTCGGGAAGGCATCTCCTTTCACAAGGTCAGAGTGTCTTCTCCTGATGCTCAGCCATACCCAAAGACTTGGGAGTCGCGTCAAGACATATCGTATTACTACTTGCTACACGTGCAACTCGACACGAGACCCATATTGAATTTCTAGAAAGGAACCTAACGACATTACCTGTACCGAGAAGCCGTGAGATTAATTATGTAGATTTTGTTTTGAGATAGCATAGATAAAGCACCATTAGATGAAACTGAGTAGAACTTGAAGTGATCACGTTATATTAACCATATGGAGTGATATTGGAATGAATGTACGATTTAGTACAGTATAAAGACACCTGGCCAGCGTGATTATATTGAAGTAAATCATGCAGAAATTCCAATGTTACTACATAAGGAATATGAAGTGATTTCAAAGAAAATTTTGGTAGGAACCACTTGAGTATACGCATTATGGTCTGTTAGATGTAGGGAAAGAATAACCACGTAGCCCAGATACTGTACAAGAAGGGCCTTGATTGCAGAATTGATAACCCGCAAATTTGTTATAGATATAGACACCCTGGACACTTAAGGAAAAAGTTATTAAATAGGAAAAACTTTGGACTTACTTGCGGTAGAGCAATCGTTATCTCAGCTATGGAGACTCACATGGATCCTGATTTTAGTTAGGGTACGTTTCGTCACAATATTTTATTGTCTCGAAGTTGTTTAATACTAGAGCGATAGAAACCTTATATCTAAGAACCTCGGTGTTATGACTAATAAGCCATTAATAACCATGAGTGTTAAGTATTCTATAGGACAAGCTAATGGTAAGCTGGCAGAGATAGAGAAATAATTTAAGGTAGTACCTTAAAATTAACAGGTGGTTCATTTGGAGATGACCTCATGTCAACAAACTTGGAAGTTTTAAAGTAGTAGTTGGAAAGGATTAGTTACCTACACACAAGCAGATGTTATTTGAGAAGATTGATAGAATTTTTCACGGTAGTATAATAATATTTGGTTGGAATGAACCTTAAGATTAACCTAACACCCATCAATTTGGGAAGCTTGATGTAATAGTTGGAATGGACTGGCTTTCAAGGATGAAATCGAAAGTTATTTATACTGAGAAGATTATTCGTATACCTCGCGAGAATGGTGAGCCATTAATAGTTTACGGGGATAGAAGTAGCCCGAAGTTGAACCTTATTAGTTGCATGAAGGCACAAAAGGTCATGAGATAAGGGCATTTTGCTATTTTGACACACGTGAAGAAGTTGGAGACTGAGGAGAATATTGCTCAAGAACGCTTGAACATTTTTGTTTCTCGATTCGAGGTTAAAGAGACCGGACTCCGATATTTCAACGGAAGAATTTGGGTACCTAGTTATGAGGATTTACGAGGCCTTATTCTAGACGAGATCCATAAGTTACGGTATTCGATTCATCCCAGAGCTAGTAAGATGTACCACGATCTCAAGGAACAATATTGGTGGCAAAACCTTAAAAAGAACATTGCTACTTATGTTGGGAAGTGTTTGACTTGTTCCAAGGTCAAAGCCGAACAGCAAAAGCCATCTGGGTTACTTCACAAACCGAAATCCCATAATGGAAATGGGAAGGAATAACAATGGATTTCATCATGAAGCTACCGAAAAAGGTAGGCAGTTATGACACTATCTGGGTTATTGTTGACCGCCTCACCAAAACTGCTTACTTTCTAGCCACGAAAGAAACCGATACAATGGACAAACTTGCACAACGATACATGAAGGAAATTGTATCCCGTCACTTCAGCGATTCAAATTCTATATTAAAGACTACCCTAGAATCTTATTTGATACTCATTCTTACGCGACTCTAAATCCTAACTAATTCCGAAAAATTTCTTATTTGATGATAATTACACCATCATCCTTCTTAATTCGATATTAGTCATACCAGTTCTAAATTTTCCAAAATCAAGGGGCGGTTAATTCTCATCCTCATACTCTCCCGTTCTATCTCACTTATAAGCAACAGCTTCACACTTAAGCATTTTTGGTCGAAGGACTTATGCCCTACTAATAGTCATCAACCACATTTAAATTAAATGGTTTTCATTACCGCTCAAATATCACCCGAAATTTTCAAAAATCTTTTACTCGATCCTCATCAATCTTTTTCCAACTTGTAACCTCCGATATATGAAAATTTTGTTTGCCAAAATTTTACACACACTATTTTACTATGCGATCCTCTCAAAGTTTTATAAAAATAAATTTATTTTATTGTCATTCGTACAAATCTTAGAAACCGTATATGTTATATATAATAAAGTAAATAATTACTTATTTTCGACTAGTACATATGAAATTTTACTTTCACTTTTACGAATCAATTCTTTTATTCAAAAGATATTTTACTTAGAATAGTACATGTTGCACATAACTCTAGTTTACTAAGAACTTAGTTTCTTTTCTTACATTATCACCTTAACGATTTCTATAAAATTTTTGTTGCTTGTTATATAAAATTTTTCTTGTTATTCGTATCCAAGTCATCATGAAGATTTTACAACCATCGAAATCGAGAGATTCATGTGTGTGTGTGTGTGTGTGATAAAGGCACTTACTGCCACGTCATGCAGAGCCTTCGGGCATCCACTAACACTTAAACCATTCAATATTATTGCGTTACCCCAGGGATCTTATTTGCCGCACCTGTTGGAACGATGCACTTTCTTACATAACTCTAAGTCCTGACTTATTCCAAGAGATTCTCATTTAGTGATATTAACACCATCAGTATTCTGACTTTAATATTAGTCATAATATGTTTGGCATTTTACAAAGTCAATAAGTGATTAACTTCTCGTCCTCATGCTCTATCCTTCATACCTCACTTTTTAGCAACGGCTTCGCACGTGAACATTTTTGGCCCAAAGACTTATGTCCTGATAATTATCAAAACTACATTTAATTCATTAGTTTTCATTACCTAGTAACATGTCACCCGATGATTCAAAGATTTTTCACTCGATCTTTTTCAACTCGTAACCACTGAAATACGAAAAAAAAACTATATTTATCAAAAAAAATTCACGTTTATTGTGCGGTCCTCACGAAATTTATGGACAAATGAAAGTAATAAAATTTTTCTGTCACTTATGCGATTTATAAAATCATATATGTATGTATATATAATTAAGTTAATAAATTTATCCTTACTTATTTTGGGTTAGTACATACTAAGTTAGACCTTCAAATTATTTAAAAATCGCTCCTTTATTGAGTTGTTTAACTTAAGTCAAATAATTTTATGCAAAATGATACACGTTGTACATACTTCTAAATTTACTAAGAACTTCATTCCGTTTATGTTGTCACGTATAACGTTTAAAGGTCTTTCAAAACTTTCTTGGTTGATTTTATTAAAGGTTTTCGTTTTAGACTACACCATGTATGGATCACACTTCTTCTCGTCCTCCGTTTAGGGATGAAGCTTACGATTAAGATCTTTGCTAAAAACTCTGGAGCCACTTTGGATGGAAGTTTTATAAAATTTGTTAGGAAGTGTGCTCATAAAATGTTCCTCTTAAGGTTAGACATGGCAAAAATGCGGACCGATAAATCAGTTTTCTGAGGTACACTCAGTGGTCACCCCATTGTAGGAAAGGCACTAGGTGGGTTTCTACTCTCAATATTTCACGGCTAATTATCCAGTATGATCCAGTATATTGAGGTACAAGAAATCATTTTTGAGATTCTTTTCACTTGGAGTAAACTATTCTTTATGACCAAGGGTTCACGTATCTTCTCATCCGCGCATACCCTTTAGTATAAGGATAAATTCAAATCAACTTGATCGTTGTACAAAGAGTTCACTCTCGTTCAAAGATCTCACCTTTCGTGCGATTTTCTTTCGGAAATGTAATGTAAATTACTTTAAAAATATATGAATATTGTTATCCTCTTGGAAGGGACTGCTTAAAACATCTATAACAATGATGTGGTTACTTTATATATTTCTTCTTTCGTTGGTTGCAACTATATGTTGTTCTAATCGATGTTAACCCTAACTTCAGCATGTAACTGAAGGCATATAGTTACATTATAAAACTGTGCTTTCATTCTATCCAAGGATAAGTTTACATGCAGTATGGTAAACTGGGTGATATCTTTCATTGCTTGTTCAGACCATCTTGAAGACACTATAAATAATTATGGCTTGCGTTGCATGTAAGTCTGATTAGTCACTTTCAGCTAAAATTTCAATTCATTTGTTCAAATCAAACGTTTCTTAAATATCGGGTTCTTTATACCTACGGTCTCCTTCCAAAATTAAGGGGTTAGTAAAATCTGTGGCTAACACTATCCAGACATCAAATCACATGGTTGTGATCACCATGTTTTCTATTCTATCTGTCAGCTTTGTATTGCGACATAAGCGCTCAATGTTTTAGATGAGTTTGTTAACATTCATGATGCATTTCATGCATCCAGCTTACCGAAGATGCCTGTAAGGGTAAAAACATCATCTTTTCGTTTGTGGATATATATTCAGATGACATACTCATGTTAACAAGAAACAAAATCAATTTGTTTATCTTAAGGGCAAGAGACTTAATTAATGGCATATACCTATTCTTACTTTTATACGCCCAAGTACCTTTCAAGGTAAATAGCTCACTTCTGAGCCCACGAGTCTCTTGGAACTTTGATACGCTCCTTCTTCTTCAAATTCGGTACCGTTGTTGGTCACTCCGGAAATTTCGGGACAAAATTTTCTTTAACGGGTGGGTAATGTAACGACCCGACTTTTTCTACTTATATTTTTGTGCTCTATACTTTCATAAATCTGCGTATATGTGCGTACTGAGCTAGTTTATTCTCTGGGACCTTATTTCATGATAATTACTTTCGTTAATACCTTACAGTGTGTTATTAAGTACTTAGTTACTTAACTTGATCCTTGAATGCTTTTACGACCTTTAGTGTCACTTGTCCTTTTGAACGAGCTACGTACTTTGTACACGTTTAACTTTTGTCATAATTGGAATACTATGACTACGTAATACTAATTTTTATTTTCTAATGAAAATTACTTGGCTTATTAGTTGCTTAATTACGCTTAGTAATTTACTAATGCACACTAGTTAGTCTTATTGGACTTTTTACCTTAATGGACTTAGACCCACCATACTCTAGTTAATGGACCATTAAATTAGCCCAACTTTAATGGATTTATGATCCATTAAGATGTAGGACAAAAACCCATTAAGATGATCCAAAATACTAACATTTTTGTTAACCATTACTACACATGTTGCATGGGATCCCAACAACAAGCACCACATTTAGACCACCACCATGCAAAAAGAAAAAAGTTATCCGAATGTCCCCTCCCTAAACCCACGGCCAAACCAACCCTCCACCACTATAAATATCAAGCCTCATTCATCCATTTCACACTTGATCTCATTCTCATTTTACACAATTGCTCTCTAATTTTCTCTCTAGTCTTTCTCACACTAAAATTGTAAGTTCTTAAATTTTCTTCTTCTTCTTCTTCTCTTCTTAATCACGACATCATCATCATCATCATCATCATAAGATCAAGCTTTTTAGCTTTTTGATCTTGTTATATCTTGTAGATTCAAACTTTGATTTGAATTCTTCAAGAACATGAAAGATTCAAGCTTTCTAGTATGACGACCCGGAAATTTCCGACTAAATTTAAACTTTATCTTTATATTATTCTGACACGATAAACAATGTTTGTTAAGTTAAATCTCAAGGATTTTAAACTATTTTTATACATTCATTTAAACCTCGACCAAATTCCAATGATTCACGAACCATTAAATGAACATATATGAATATGTATGTATATGTGTATATGTTATAAATTGAAAATGTCAACAAAGTATTTAAAAGTATAATGCTTTATATGAATGTATTTGTTTCAATATGATTATCGATGAAATTAAAAGAATATATATATATATATATATATATATATATATATATATATATATATATATATATATATTAAATGATTGAATTATCAGAAACATTGAATTATGATTACAAGTCTCTGTTGAGAGGTCCACTATGATTTGAGAAATCTATTCCTCTTAACGATATTCGGAATAATTTGTAAAGCTATTTATAAATAAAAATAAAAAGTGTCATTTATGAAAGTTAGACAAAAGCTATTGGAGAATTGGTTTCCATAATATTCTATTAATCTATTTTCAAACGTACAAAAACATTTTCAGTTTAAAAAGAACTTTATTATTAAAACGTATATAACTTTTATAAATATCTAGAATCACTTTTGACAACTCATTACTTAACCAGTATAATAAATATAACGATATTTATATTTTATTTCATTAAATATATATATAACGATTTAAATTAATATTATATATATTTATACACGTATTATACATACATAGTTTTTATATTTTTACTATACTTTAACTTTACCTTTACTTTACTTTTACTTTACTTTTACTTTAATAATTCACTTTAATAATTCATACTTTAATAATTCACTTTAATAATTCATACTTTAATAATTCACTTTAATAATTCATACTTTAATAATTCACTTTAATAATTCATACTTTAATAATTCACTTTAATAATTCATACTTTAATAATTCACTTTAATAATTCATACTTTAATAATTCACTTTAATAATTCAAAAATCTTTTATAAATAGAATTCAATAGGTTTCATTATTTTATAGAAACTTGAAAATATATTTCTCTAAACTCTCTCAATCGATTTACATATATATATATATATTTGCTCTATATTATTTCAAGATATTATTAGTATACATAAAATATTACGACGGAGTGATGTCCGAGTGATTTCAAAATAGTTTTTTGAATGAGTCGAAGCTAAGGAAATTATGGGTTATAGCTATGGAGGTGATGGGTATGGTTCATGGGTATGCTCGTGAGGTCAATCTAGTGTTTATCATCTCCGTTGCGTCTACGTACTTTCCTGCAATATTGAATCTCAATATTGATACGTGAGCACTCATAACTTAACTTTTATATATCAATAGTGTATCCCTGACTAGTGCTCGAGTATATAGGATTATGCATGCTTGTACATTCGATATTGTCCTTAGATAGGTTTGTTGAATCCTGAATTAGATACATATGCTACTGAGATAGGGTATATGATATGCATGTCATTGGAAAGCTAGCGAAAAATTAAGAACTTTTCATTTAGATATCGAATGGTTTCGATGAACGGATTTGAAGTTAAAGTCAACTGAATTTTAGTATTATTGTTAAAATGATTATTATTACTATCGTCGTTATTATTTTAATAGAAATATCATTGTTATTATAAAATATCATTATTACTATTATGTTAGTATTATCATTTTATCATAATAACATTTTTAGTAAATATAAATATTGTTATTTTTTTTATAGAATAATAATAATTATTATTACAAAATAATACAACTTTTACTTATTATTATTATGATCAATATTATTTTATCAAATAAATAGGGGATACAAAGATAGTTTTCACCACGCGTAATATAATTACATTAATAATACTTACCACTATAGTTTTACGATATTAAGTGAACTTTATAAATTTTACTACTTAAGATATATAAAAGTATATTTTATCATATATAAACGTTAATATAAATTTTTATTAATAAATGACTTTTATTATTATAAAATCTAATAAATATATTTAAATATATAAAATGACTATAGCTAAGTTATATAATAAACACGTATAAATTTTAGAAGTCATTTTGGGTCAAGTTGACTTTTGTTGACTTTTGCATATTAGTCTCGAGCATTAGGATTGTGGTACACTATGACTTGACCAAAAATTGTTAGACAAATATTGACCAACATATAAATATATATAATTAATATAGGTTCGTGAATCCGAGGCCAACCTTGCACTTGTTAAATGACGTTATATGTATTTTTACTACGAAATACAGTATGGTGAGTTTCATTTGCTCCCTTTTATATATATTTTTGGGACTGAGAATACATGCGCTGTTTTTATTAATGTTTTACAAAATAGGCACAAGTACTAAAACTAATTCTACGTGGGTTTAAACCAGAAATATACCCTTAGCTTGGTAACATTAAACTACTTGTCTATGTACGGTATGCGCGAATCCTAAAGATAGATCTATTGGGCCTGACAAACCCCATCCTGACTATGGGATGCTTTAGTACTTCGAGGTTATTTTAAACACACCTGATCTGGTGTACTTCAGAGGGTAAAACATGAACGTTAAGGCTTGTTACCGGGTGCCTACAACTTATAGAATACTTTTATACACTTGCGAGTGTACATATATTTATAAACGGAAATCTTGTGGTCTATTAATATATTGAAATGATTATTATGATAAACCTATGAACTCACCAACCTTTTGGTTGACACTTTAAAGCATGTTTATTCTCAGGTATTAAAGAAATCTTCCGCTGTGCATTAGCTCATTTTAAGGATATTACTTGGAGTCATTCATGGCATATTTTGAAAGACGTTGTATTCGAGTCATTGAGTTCATCAAGATTATTATTATATCAATTATAGTTGGATGTATTATGAAATGGTGTGCATTCCGTCAACTTTCATTGTAAAGAAAGTTTGTCTTTTAAAAACGAATGCAATGTTTGTAAAATGTATCATATAGAGGTCAAAATACCTCGCGATGTAATCTACTATTGTGAATCGTTTATAATGTATATGAACGGGTCCTTTCAGTTGGTATCAGAGCGGTGGTCTTAGCGAACCAGGTCTGCATTAGTGTGTCTGACTGATAGTTGTTAGGATGCATTAATGAGCCTGGACTTCAACCATGTCTGCATGTCAAAAGTTTTGCTTATCATTTTTGTCGGAAATTGCCTGCTTATCATTCTTAGTCTAGACACGTCTTACTGCATTGATTGCATGAATAGTGTATAGACAAAATTCATATCTTAGCGTATCTGCTAATCCATATCTTAGCGTATCTGTTACTGTAAACTTTGCCTGACATATCCCGTAATTTCCTCCGTAATCTACGAAATCTTTTGCGCTATATATATAGATATTCTATGTAATTAGAATACCACCCGATAACTTCATATCAAAAAATTCTTTATTCAATCGAACGAAATGGAATTCTTCATTAGTTCAAGTCCCTCGAATTCCGATATGGAATCCCACTCAAGCTCCGAAAGCAGTGTGACCGGAATGGATCAACCAATTAGCCATCATCTATTATGAATGAATTGGGGATAGGTTCGTAGCCTCCTCAATAATTTGAGACAAGAAGAAGGCGATCCCTTCCATCCACCACATTGCCCTCTTGGCGATGAACCTGAAGCACTTTCCGGCGAACCGGTCCGAAACACCATTTTCTCTCTCATTTTCAGAGTATTTCGTCACGATTATATACTACATCAAATTCTAGATTTTATTTATCCGCTCGTCCGAACCGACAATCACCCCGATGTAATAGAAGAAGTCAACGAGCTTCGCGCTCGAGTAGTGGCTTTAGAGAATATGGTGCAAGGGTTACAAACACCAACAAATAACGAAGTATTAATTAATAATTTCAATTTTATTGAATAAATACTCCGTAAAAGTTATGTAATTTCTAAAGTCTTTAGGGATTATTCAGTTCTATTTTCAACCGTAAATCAAATGAGTTTAATTTAATATTAACTCATTAAATCTATATTACATCTGAAGAAAATATGCACATATATATTTTCATAAAGACTGTAATAAAATTCTGTTGTACAAAATATTAATTGTGAAAATTTTTTTTAACGGGTAGGTAATACCCGAGAGATATATAAATTCACAATTAATATATTACATTTTTCGAATCTGATTAAGCAAATCATCAACTATACTCCCAAAATCTCACAACAATATACATTCTTGTGTAGAAATCAAAACAACCATTCTCACCCAAATTTGATTACGCATTCTGATTTTGACAAATCAAAATCCAAGTCATGATTTAACAGAAGACATCACTCTTAGATTCCTACATCTTTCAAAGCTATACTTTGACTTCAAAACCGTGTTAGAACATCATATGTATATTAACGATTACAAACTGTGTTCAAACTCTCCAAAGTTTTCGAAGACACTTCAAACAATGAACAATCGAGATGATGATCCAACCACATATTACCCACATTTATGTACCTAAAAAACTCTCGAAGCCAAAGTCATAGTTCGACGCGTATCCATGTCAGACCCTTTGGCATTTATTAGCTAAAATGACTTTTCAATTCCTTTTCAAAGTAGACAGTTTTGTCACAGCTCCAGCAAGTCAACTTCGACTTTTCAGTCGGACTAGTCTTATTATAATCTCGATAGATACGTTGCCCTTTCATCATCGTTACTGGGGACCTTTCATATCTCGCCACCTTAGTAATAAACTTACCAACAACTTCAATTATCTTTGACTTTTCGAAAAATCATTATATTTATTGAAATCACATCATTTACTCATTCGCATCTTGTAACGAGAATTGTCATACGAATCATCGAAAAACAGTAACCAGTATTTTGAAATCTCGCAGCATGTCTACGCCAACAGTTATATGTGTACGTAAAACGTCTATCTCCTGGACTTACATACTTTGAATGTGAAGTTCTGAAAAATATTCTGAACTGCAAACTAGTTCTTGAAATGCTGACGAAGCATCAAAAACTTAAACGATCTTAACAGTAAAAAGTTTGATGACAAAGAATAGTAAGGTGGTAAAGCTGAGAAAAAGAGAAGGTTTGGAACTGGAAAACGGATTGAACAGACTATGAAGGAGGCTGTGGACAAATCACAAAGACTAAATCTGCCTTCAAAGAATCCAAATGATTCAGTGCCTGCTAAAGTCATTAACGAATACCTTACTCTTTATTCTAAACCTTTACAGACAAATCTTCATCATCATCCATCAATATTAGAAATACTAAGATATTATCATATCTTTCATTATAAATATCCGCGATATTTCTGAAGATATTTTCACAACTAATCTTATCTGAAGTCATTTATCTCTTTGCGCTATCAGTGTTACATCATATAAGAAACTATTAGTTTCTATATTCTATAAACTTTCGAGTTTAAATTATGAATGTTTTGAAATAGTGTTGGGAACTGAAGCATGAGTTAGTATAATATAATGACACTTGATCAACGTGATTATATTACAGTAAGTCATGCTGAGTTTCTAATGGGACATGACGATTCACAGACCATGCCGTCATCATGTTCCATGTTACACGACTCTTGTATTCTATTTAATCTCTAAAAATATCAAGAATATATTTTCTTGATGATTCGGTCTTTTCAGGGTATTCTGGTAAATTAACAAATCAAGATCGTGCCATTACCATTTCCTTCTTAGAACATTAACTATGTTCATTCTGAAATTCATATCTGTGAATACTGGACCATTACAAACGTTGCTTAATCGCAAGAAGAAGAAACGAAAGGACAAAACTCCAAAATAGAAATTGGAGTATAAATCGCAGCAAATAGAAGGGAGCATTAACTTGGATGTCAATGATTATAGAAGACAAAAGCAGGGGCTTTGAAATATAAGGGAAGATAAAAAAAAATCCAACAACCACCCAAAAATTATAAACCGTATATATCGATGCATATAGCAATATAAAGACACGGAAGAACTAAAAACACTATAAAACCGAGAGTATAGTAGTAATAAATAGATTCTTCCGGAGGCAGATGAAAAAGAAGAACGACAGATATGAAAGTGAGGAGTATATCGAGAATCAGTACTGGATGAAGCATATTGACAAATACTTTAAAATATGAGTTGAGGGAGAAAGAATAGAAGGTGTGAGTTGTAAGGAAACGAAGGAGGTGGATTTATAGTGAAATACCCGACAGAGAAATCAAGATGGATTATCGTATTAATTCGAAGAGAATCATAATCTCCTTAATCACCGAAGCATCAAATCCAACATAGATTACAAATATTTTCTTTAAATTCGGAGATCAATTGTGATGACGTCAAAAGATATGACGAATCACTATAATCTTATTTCCTTCATTTACGATAACTTCCCTCATACGCTTTGAGTAATCGAATTATTTTATCCATACTTCTTAGACATGATAAAACTTCATAATCGTCATAATAACATTCTCATTGTTAGCCATAACGACCTCTATCAAATTTCGGGGACGAAATTTCTTTAACGGGTAGGTACTGTGGCGACCCGGAAATTTCCGACTAAATTTAAACTTTATCTTTATATTATTCTGACACGATAAACAATGTTTGTTAAGTTAAATCTCAAGGATTTTAAACTATTTTTATACATTCATTTAAACCTCGACCAAATTCCAATGATTCACGAACCATTAAATGAACATATATGAATATGTATGTATATGTGTATATGTTATAAATTGAAAATGTCAACAAAGTATTTAAAAGTATAATGCTTTATATGAATGTATTTGTTTCAATATGATTATCGACGAAATTAAAAGAATATATATATATATATATATATATATATATATATATATATATATATATATATATATATATTAAATGATTGAATTATCAGAAACATTGAATTATGATTACAAGTCTCTGTTGAGAGGTCCACTATGATTTGAGAAATCTATTCCTCTTAACGATATTCGGAATAATTTGTAAAGCTATTTATAAATAAAAATAAAAAGTGTCATTTATGAAAGTTAGACAAAAGCTATTGGAGAATTGGTTTCCATAATATTCTATTAATCTATTTTCAAACGTACAAAAACATTTTCAGTTTAAAAAGAACTTTATTATTAAAACGTATATAACTTTTATAAATATCTAGAATCACTTTTGACAACTCATTACTTAACCAGTATAATAAATATAACGATATTTATATTTTATTTCATTAAATATATATATAACTATTTAAATTAATATTATATATATTTATACACGTATTATACATACATAGTTTTTATATTTTTACTATACTTTAACTTTACCTTTACTTTACTTTTACTTTACTTTTACTTTAATAATTCACTTTAATAATTCATACTTTAATAATTCACTTTAATAATTCATACTTTAATAATTCACTTTAATAATTCATACTTTAATAATTCACTTTAATAAT
This sequence comes from Rutidosis leptorrhynchoides, assembly GCF_046630445.1. NCBI lineage: Eukaryota > Viridiplantae > Streptophyta > Magnoliopsida > Asterales > Asteraceae > Rutidosis > Rutidosis leptorrhynchoides. The sequence goes on from NC_092337.1 coordinate 283,843,264, forward strand.
TCATACTTTAATAATTCACTTTAATAATTCATACTTTAATAATTCACTTTAATAATTCATACTTTACTAATTCACTTTAATAATTCAAAAATCTTTTATAAATAGAATTCAATAGGTTTCATTATTTTATAGAAACTTGAAAATATATTTCTCTAAACTCTCTCAATCGATTTACATATATATATATATTTGCTCTATATTATTTCAAGATATTATTAGTATACATAAAATATTACGACGGAGTGATGTCCGAGTGATTTCAAAATAGTTTTTTGAATGAGTCGAAGCTAAGGAAATTATGGGTTATAGCTATGGAGGTGATGGGTATGGTTCATGGGTATGCTCGTGAGGTCAATCTAGTGTTTATCATCTCCGTTGCGTCTACGTACTTTCCTGCAATATTGAATCTCAATATTGATACGTGAGCACTCATAACTTAACTTTTATATATCAATAGTGTATCCCTGACTAGTGCTCGAGTATATAGGATTATGCATGCTTGTACATTCGATATTGTCCTTAGATAGGTTTGTTGAATCCTGAATTAGATACATATGCTACTGAGATAGGGTATATGATATGCATGTCATTGGAAAGCTAGCGAAAAATTAAGAACTTTTCATTTAGATATCGAATGGTTTCGATGAACGGATTTGAAGTTAAAGTCAACTGAATTTTAGTATTATTGTTAAAATGATTATTATTACTATCGTCGTTATTATTTTAATAGAAATATCATTGTTATTATAAAATATCATTATTACTATTATGTTAGTATTATCATTTTATCATAATAACATTTTTAGTAAATATAAATATTGTTATTTTTTTATAGAATAATAATAATTATTATTACAAAATAATACAATTTTTACTTATTATTATTATGATCAATATTATTTTATCAAATAAATAGGGGATACAAAGATATTTTTCACCACGCGTAATATAATTACATTAATAATACTTACCACTATAGTTTTACGATATTAAGTGAACTTTATAAATTTTACTACTTAAGATATATAAAAGTATATTTTATCATATATAAACGTTAATATAAATTTTTATTAATAAATGACTTTTATTATTATAAATCTAATAAATATATTTAAATATATAAAATGACTATAGCTAAGTTATATAATAAACACGTATAAATTTTAGAAGTCATTTTGGGTCAAGTTGACTTTTGTTGACTTTTGCATATTAGTCTCGAGCATTAGGATTGTGGTACACTATGACTTGACCAAAAATTGTTAGACAAATATTGACCAACATATAAATATATATAATTAATATAGGTTCGTGAATCCGAGGCCAACCTTGCACTTGTTAAATGACGTTATATGTATTTTTACTACGAAATACAGTATGGTGAGTTTCATTTGCTCCCTTTTATATATATTTTTGGGACTGAGAATACATGCGCTGTTTTTATTAATGTTTTACGAAATAGGCACAAGTACTAAAACTAATTCTACGTGGGTTTAAACCAGAAATATACCCTTAGCTTGGTAACATTAAACTACTTGTCTATGTACGGTAGGCGCGAATCCTAAAGATAGATCTATTGGGCCTGACAAACCCCATCCTGACTATGGGATGCTTTAGTACTTCGAGGTTATTTTAAACACACCTGATCTGGTGTACTTCAGAAGGTAAAACATGAACGTTAAGGCTTGTTACCGGGTGCCTACAACTTATAGAATACTTTTATACACTTGCGAGTGTACATATATTTATAAACGGAAATCTTGTGGTCTATTAATATATTGAAATGATTATTATGATAAACCTATGAACTCACCAACCTTTTGGTTGACACTTTAAAGCATGTTTATTCTCAGGTATTAAAGAAATCTTCCGCTGTGCATTAGCTCATTTTAAGGATATTACTTGGAGTCATTCATGGCATATTTTGAAAGACGTTGCATTCGAGTCATTGAGTTCATCAAGATTATTATTATATCAATTATAGTTGGATGTATTATGAAATGGTGTGCATTCCGTCAACTTTCATTGTAAAGAAAGTTTGTCTTTTAAAAACGAATGCAATGTTTGTAAAATGTATCATATAGAGGTCAAAATACCTCGCGATGTAATCAACTATTGTGAATCGTTTATAATGTATATGAACGGGTCCTTTCATCTAGCCTTGGATCTTCATTACTTTGTTGGAACTAAGCTTTGTAGCTTAAGATCACTTTGTTTTTGTTAAAATATCAAAACTTGTGTTTATGATCTTCATGAAACTTGAAGATCTAGCTTTTTGTTTCAAAGATCTTCAAGAACATAAAAGATTCAAGATTTCTAGCTTTGGATCTTCATTACTTTGTTGGATCTAAGTTTTGTAGCTTAAGATCACTCTATTTTTGTTAAAAGATCAAAACTTGTGTTTATGATCTTCATGAAACTTGAAGATCTAGCGTTTTGCTTTAAAGATCTACAAGGACATAAAAGATTCAAGCTTTCTAACTTTGAAACTCATTATTATTGTTAAGGGATCCAAGCTTTCTAGCTTAAGGTTTCATTACTTTATATGATCAAATTTATGTAACTTAAGGTCTTGCTTGTTTGATTGAATCAAAGTTTGTTGCTTTAAATTTTAGAACTTGTATTTGTGTTGAGACTAAGAATATGATGTAACCTTGGTTCATCATCCATCTAAAACTCTTAAGTGAGTTGTATTTCTCCTTAGTCTTGACATGATGTGTTGATGGTTGAAACTTGGTCAAAGTGATGCTAAAATATCAAAGAGTTGTACACTTGAAGCTTACACGCATCAAGGATGAGAACCGTGGTAAGCATCAAGCACCAAGAAACCCACCGGAGCACTTGTTTTCTATTTTTCAGGGTCTTATCAGACTCTGGGACTTCTGGAAATTATATTTTCAGATAGTTTGGTTGTCAAGCTGCGTAGAATGCTGCTCTGCGGCCTTGCGAAGATCAGCGTTGGTGGTCTAGAGGGACTTTTCATTAATTATCAGTTGGTCCCTCTCAGCCTTGACCAGTTCAAGTTCCTTCGCAAGTGCATCTCTATCAGATGACGTGTGCGCAGCAGCAACCTCAGTACTAGTACGTGCATCCAGTGGCCTTAAGATCAACATGAAGCGCGTTGATGCAATCGTGCACCTCCTGCACGATCAGGGCCTCCTGCCCTGAGCTGGACACTCCCTTCAAGAGCGAATATTTTCCTTGATTCTGCTGACGTCGTGCAAAAAGTTGGTAAGTGACGTCTGCACATCCATATACAGATCCGCCTCCGGATCCTTCTTCTCAAAAAACTTCAACACGCCCGCTGGAATATACTCTGCCAAAAACTTCAAATGAGTCTTAGCAGGCCCACTGGGCATATTAAGAAACTCCGTCACCTAGTTGAACTCTAAAACCATGTGCAGATGGAGGCGATCACCGCCATCTGTGCAATAAAAACAAGCAATCGTGCGTTAGAAAATTTAATACAGCAAACTGAAAATAATTAGGAGTCATAAGAAGAAGCGCGCTTACCAGTCTTCTTCTTCTTCTTCTTGTGGGACGTCTCCCCACCCTTTTCAGAATTTTTGCGCTTCTTCTTCTTCTTCTTCTTCTTCTGTGAAGAAGCGCCTTGCTCAGCGGGTTTCCCTAGACTTTCAGCAGGGAGAGTGGGAACCCTAGTATTATGGTCACTAGACTCCACATCAGTGTGAGGGATTCCCTCCTCCTCAGAGCGATTACCCCCCTCGGGCACATTGGTCTCGGCGCCAGTATGAGGAACTACGTCCCCCTCATTCTAGGAATCCTCAACCTCCTCGCCCTCTTGAGCGGCAATGATCTCATCAAGCTCCTCATCCTTGAGAACGTTGATGACCGGCATAATTGAAAAGCAAACACAAGACAAAGTTAGTTAGCTTAATTAAAAAACATCTACTAAAATCATGAAGTGGAAGGACCATATGAGCTATCTAGCATACCTTGTCCATGATACATCAAGACAGGCGTGGTGATAGGGTATGTACAAACTTGACTGGCGTGCACAATGTCGGTCTCGTATACGCGCACCGAAAGCTGCTTTTCAATACAAAGATGGCATATATGATCCTCGTTCAAATCCTTTCGACATAATAGTGCCATTCGTGCTCTCTCGTCTGATGATCAAAATATGAAGCAAGAGAAGCGATTTGAAAAAGCGTCGAATCGAATGCACAAAGGGAAGAGATGAGAGAAGATGTGTAGATGGCAAAAAACATTTATGAAGAGGTTACGGGTTATTTATAGGGAATAATTTGAATGGAAAACGTGGAAGAAGGGAAAACGCATCACAACCGCACGCGTGTTACAAATCCAGTGGAGGTAAACTTGACTGGCGACAGTAAACGTGTGAAGGTGACAGTTGAGGTGATAGTCTTCCCTATCTGTCAAACTGACAAGCCGAAAAAACCACCTAGCATTAAATGCACCTCTTTAGCGCACTCTATGCCATGATTAAAGTTCTACATCACGTGCAATAAATTGCGCATAATATAGGGGGAATTAAAGATGCGCATAGTTGTACATCTATTGCGCAACATCTCAACGGCGTGCATCACCCCACAAAAATCGCACAAGTCCGTATTAGTGCACTTGCTCGTACGCCAGCTGATTAAGCCATAATGATATGTCCTCGACGTTGGTCGTGCAGTTTAAATATGGCGCCACCCAAATTGCTGGTATAAGGTGTAATAACCCTGCTTTTTCTGTTACTTCCGTTAACCTTCTGTTAGTTATTTAATGACGATTATTTTACGTTTATGTGTTCATATGCAATAAATGCGTACTTGACCTTTGGAGGGTTATAATAATTAATATGGGTTGATATTAATTCAAATAAATATTTCAGATAATGAAATACGATAAAAACGATACGCTTTTGATAACTACCTTTTGAGCAACGAAACGCTCGGGTTTATTTTAATAATTAATTTTATTGATTATTAACTTTTTAAAATATTTAATTTATTGGATTTTTAATAAATTAAACGATTTGTTGCGTTTAACGATCGAGTTAGCGTTTCGGGCCTTCGGTAAGACTAAACGACACTTAAAACGGACAACGATCACACGGAATTGCAAAACACGAGCCCGAGGATACCCCACATGGGCCATTCGGCCGACCACCCCCCTCCCCACCCTTTTATGTCTAATTTTGATAACTAGGAGGACTTATGTGCAATTTAAGAGATTTAGGGCTAAATATATAAGGGGATGTGTAAACCTAAACTGTGTAATCTTCTCCATTATTTTTTTTAGTCGAATTTTTGGCTCCCTCCTTGCTTCCGTCGACCACTACACAACCACACACACTCAATTTTAATTTTTTTGATAAAAACTTGAACACGAAAGTTGCAATTCTCGATCTCCTCTACGCGTTGGTATAAACGATTTGTTGATCAGAAAAATCTGATTTTTATTAGAGTTTCATAGATATGTTGTCAATTGCTCAAGTCTATACGCGTACGTGTTAATTGTAATCGTTATATTGATTGTTTGATGCGCTAGGGTTTAAAAACGAATTTGTTTTTGCATGATCAGAAAATTTTAGTTTTTCAAACGTTAATTATTATGTTATATTCAGATTCCTTGTGAAAAACTATTGAGTTTAAGCTTTGGATTCGCTTGATTTCGTTTCCGGATGATCAAGTTATGCTTAATTGAAATTAACATTGTGTTTTAGTGATTGATCAGAAATATGGTATTGATAGACAACGAATTGGCATGTGAGACTTATACCACTGTAAATATAATTTAAAAACACTCAATTTGGACTAGGATATCATGTCGTTTGCTTAGGTATAACCCGAGATATGCTTGTACGGTAAAATTTGTTAACTTCTGTGATTAAAGATTTGTATATTTGAAATTTAGACAAAAATTACTTCACTTTTCATGTAGATATCGTAGGCTAATTGTATCTAGATCTTCAGATAATCGCGTGCGAATGTGACTAACTAAACTAGAATCGAATCAGTAACTTGCTCACTTTTTTATACTCTGTGGATTGTGTTTATTGATTGAGAATGTAAGCTTCTGAATATGAATTTTAACATGATATGTGACTTATTTTTAGTTTATGTCAATCTCTGAAAACGTATGCATTGGGCACAATAGAGCCGTACTTTATGTGGATTCTGATTTGAGCTGAAAAACTGAACATCCAACTTGCATGAATAAACTGTACATATTGGCTAAACAAAAGTTGCTATATTTTTTATATGTGTTACTTTTACTTGTCCTTGAACTATGGCCACTGGTCTTGTATCAATTGCATGTTCCTATCTCCGGTTATAGCCAAAAGAAATCAGTGCGCGGTCAGAAACTGACTGGGCAAACAACAAATGTACCCCTTCTGATTCCTGACTTTTAATTATCGTATAAGTCCCTGGCCAGACTTTTTGGAATTGATTTTAAGTATATTTATGATATAGAGTTTTCCATGTTTACGTGAATTTTGTACTATGAGATATTATGCTAAGTATGCTACGTGTTCATGAACATTGTGCACAACGATAAACTGATATTGTGAAAATGATTATTCATGACCTGAAACGTGTGGTTTGACTTAGGTTTGACATGTTGACCAACATTTGACATGAATCTACTGATGTTGACTTTAGTTAACTGTTTGACTTTGGTTGACTTTGTTTGACTTGCATGATATAGTTGACTTTTACTTTGAAACGCGTCGAGTCGAGCAATAAGACAACTTATGCTATGAAACCACCCTTACTTAAGATACATATATTGACCAACCTAAATATGTATACTTAGGTTGCATTATTCAGCTGTAAACCGTACAAGTTTTTGTCAGTCATCCAAGCTTATTCAAAGGTGAGTTTACAGTCCCTTTTTTTACATGTTTTCAGGGATGAGAATACACGCTGTTATACTTACTTTATCTAATGCATTTGTATTGACACGAGTACTATATATGTGTACTGAGTTTGTTCACAAAGCCTCTAGCTTGAATACTTTTAATATCATCGGTGTAAGCACGATTTAGATGGACAGATCCGCTAGGTTGACAACCTCACCTGCTATAAATACTGTGGTGCATTTATTTTGAATATTAGATACGCTCGAACAAGCGTATAACATTTTAGGAGGTAAAGGCGGGTATAGTGACTTCTATACTCGGGTCATTGCTAGTATTCAGGTGCACAGATTATGCAAACATTAAAATTTCGTGGTCAAGGAAACTAAACTTTTTTCTGATAACTGTTTTTCAGATACTGCTACATTACTTTAAACCTGTAGATTCACCAACATTATTGTTGACCTGTTTTTGCATGTTTTTATTCTCGGGTCCTTAAGAGTTAGGCTTCCGCTGTGTTTGCTGCATGTCTGGCCGTGGAGTCAGCATTTGATTTAATGAACATTATTTACTTTCGCATTTAAAACTTTTATAACTGTTTAAATACTGTTGGCTTGTGGTTACGATCACAACAGTGTTTCTATTTTGGGATTATTGACTTATGTTTTTGAAAGTTAACTTTTAATAAAATTAAATGCGATTGCTTTATACGTCTCATATAGAGGGCGTAATTGTTAACTGTGGGACCTGGATTAACGTGCCGTTTGATGGAAATTTGGTGGGGAGTTATATAAGGATAGAAGTATATAATGGAGGCCCTAAAATAGATGACACACTGTGGCAGGTTAGTACGATCCTGACATGGCATAACAGTTGAGAAAGGACATCAGGGTATTAAGGGGGCAACACTAAAATAATGACAACACCTTTTGCAGCTTTACAGAATAAAAGGACAAGAATGAAGCAACGTGGCACTAACATGTATTTTTGTTCCCTTACGTGGCACTAAGGGACAAAAATTCACACATATAAATAGATGTAACTTGAGCTAAAAACACTAATTTGGTATCATCTCCATTTCACCAAAAATCACTCTGAAGTGCAGTATTCTCCTAGTACACCATCTAATCCGTGCAACTGGAATAGCTACTCAATACTCTTTGCGGTTTCAGGTAACGTTGCTATAATATAAATCCTAACAACGCCCTTGAGCCATCAGTTACGGCTAACCCGAATGATGGTGGGTCATGGTTAACCACCCTTTCTAAGATCATCATCTCGTATGAGGGTTACTCTCGGTACTCCGAAACTAGAGAGTTAAACTCAAGGAACCCTTAAATCCCCCTTTTATTCTTGATCTCAAATGAACCGAACTGTCATACCCCCAAATAGGGCCGGGGAAATTTGACTTCAGAATATCACAACTCAAGTATGTATAAACAAGAACGACTCTATATGAGAAGTTTTTAATATAAATCAATGTATTAAAGCAGTGGAAAGTATTATGTCATTACAATTGTAAACTTAAATGTTCTAATGCCAAAGTATAAATGTATAAATGCGGACTCTAAAAGCAGCAAAGTCCAAATAGCAAATAATCTTTAACAATCTTCACCTGAGACAAAACATGCTTAAAGTGTCAACCAAAATGGTTGAGTGAACAACATAGGTTTAATAGTTATAACAAGTTTTTAGACCACAAGATTTAATTATAAAGTTTAATCAGTTCAGTAATAGTGCTGGTGTATATGATATCGATACTAACCATAAGTTACCCTAAACTTTATAATTAAATCTTTATCATTATTATGTATCCATTGACCAATGGTCATCCGGATAGAGACGTCACCCTCAATAGCGCTATTCACAATAACTAAGCTTGCCTTTATATGTAGCAATTAACGATATCATGGTAGGGATTTAGCATGAATCAAAGCATGTTTGCAACAGTTTGAACTAATCAAAATAAAGTTTGAGTACTTGCAACTAATCGTAAAAAAGTTTATAAGCAAGCATGTGTCTCACCCCAAAGTTTAAAATAAGTAAATAGAGAAAGTTAAAAAGTGGGGCTATGAAGTTCACCTTAATAGCAAGCAAGAAATTCCACGCAAGTAGTATGAACGAAGAATGTAATCAGAGATCTCAACCTAGAGATATAATATTTGATTAGTTGATGTCTAATAGACAAAACGTTTGTTTATTAATATAGTAAACTATATTAACGGTGACCGTTTTCGAGAAAGTTATATTTATATAAATGATAATATACTAAGTGTTATTATGTGTTACTATATAATTAGGTATATAGTTTATACTAATAATAGTATTATTGTTTACTTTAATCAATTACTATGTATATCTATCATTATATGTTAAGTATATAATTATATCTATGTGATACATACATATATATTCTTTATTATTATTATACATGTATGGGTTCATAACTATATGGTATATATATAGTAAATGTATGTGTTACTTATATAATAGTGTAAGATGGTACATATACATATATTTATTACCTTTCTTATTATTAGGTTTACTAACTCATAATAATACTTACTTAATACACGTTCATACATACATACACACGTACATATACATACACATATACAAATACATATACACGTATGCATATATTTACATATACACACACACACATATACATACAGTGTATACATGTACATACGTACGTACGCATGCATGCATGCACGTATACCATCTTCATTATTACTTATTAATTTAACTCATGCTCATGTAATCCTAACCTTAAACTAATAGTTTTAACATAAAATCATAATTTTTTAACTTAATAACTAGTAATCTTTTAGCTATAATCAAATTCAAAATCTTTATCTATTTCTTTAATCATGTCTAAACCCTAATCTTCTTTTTATCAATATTAACTCATATTCATAATCTACTTTTAACATATCCTTACTACTTCATGAACAATTCGTAATTCACAACTCTTTATTATAACAACTAGTTTGTTATCATACATCTTTTATCATTATCATAATCTTATACTTAACAATTACTTGATCTATATCTTTATCATTAATCATTATAATTAACCTTACAACAATCTTAACTCAATCAAAACTTAGCCTTAATGCTTTAACATAATACTTATATATATAACATTCAGGGTAATTAAATTAAGAACAAATTTAACTAGGGTTTAGGCTATCTTAAGGATGATTGGAGACAAGGATTTGGTGATGATGAATGGCGAAAACAGACAGTCCAGTAGCAGTAGCAAAAACGACCCAAGTGAGGTCCTTTTGGGTCTAATCTGCTCGACAGAAAAACAGCAGCACCTCAGCTACAATCCACGACCCAAGAAGGCTGTTTTGGGTCCTCTTTGATCACGACAGAAACCAGGAAGTACAGCAGGTTTAGCAGCAACAATACAGGCGATTAGCAAGCTTGTTGATCATGTACAGAAGCAGAAACAACAGAAGGAACGCAGCAGAATGATGGACAAATTGTGCAGGTTTAATGGCGATTCACAGCAGCAAGAAAACAGCAGAGTTTTGGACTGTGATAGTGGTGATGATTCGCTATTGCAGGTGGGATATTGTGGGGATTTTAGTCGACAGAAAAGTTGAGGGAAAGTAGGAGTCTTTAGTCGACTTGATTGCAGGATTTTTGTGGTGATTAACTTGGAAAATCACGATGCTTTTATAGATTGTTGGAGTTTCCTAATTGCACTCTAATTCTTGGAGATTAAGGAAGGAAACTAGGATTAGAAGCTTAAGGATCAAGTTAATATTTCCTAAATAAAATCCATACAGCTGATTTGTTTTATGATTATGTATTCTTATTTTATTTTTTATTTTTTATACGGAATGCTTATTTATTTATATATATTATTATTTTTTTAGCATTAATATTATTATTATTAATATTAGGGTTATATTATTTAAATACATTTTATTTATTTATAACCCCTAAGTTTTATTAATTTTTATTTTGGTTCTAATTTGTTTAATTTATATAATATTACAATTTGTTTAATACATTTAGTTTATATAACTGATACATTTATTATGTATATTTTTACTGCAAATATATTATTTATACACTTTATTTTGATCATAACAATAACATTATTAATAATAATAGTTATTAGGGTTTAGGTTTAATATTTAATATTAAATGGTATTTGGGTTTAGTATTTAATGTATAGGGTTAGGTTTAGGGTTTTGAATAATGTTAGGGTTTTAGTATTAATTACGTTATTTGTTATATCCGGATAACAACCCTAATGCTAATATACAGAGTATGTCATTGAAACTCTAAGGGCAAATTTGGTAAATTCGGAAGGGAAAAGTGAGTGCTGTTATAGTACCTCCCTGTTAATTTAAACTTCATCCCGAAGTTTCAGTAAGACTTCTCGAATGCAACAACGTTTAAGAATAGATGGGGATATTTTCGCTTCATCTGGTCTTCACGTTCGCAGGTATACTCGGGGCCTTTTCTTGAATTCCAACTGATCTTAACAACAGGAATAGAGCTTTGTTTCAAACGTTTAACCTCACGATCCATAACTTCTATAGGTTTTTCGATGAAGTGAAATTTATGCGAAGATCATTCAAGGGAATAACGAGTATGTCGTCAACAAGACACTTTTTAAGATTCGAGATGTGAAATGTATGAACTTTATTTAACAGGAAGTGTTGACTAAAAATTATCATTCGGTCAACATTTTATTAAAGCAAAGTCTACACTTAATTACAGTGGGGACCTACTTGAATGAGAGTGGATATTGTATGAAATTTTAGCTAAAAGAGCATAGGTGATTAGAATATCTAGTCTTATGGACTTCCTCCATGACTAGTTCTTGAAAATTTCTGATTAATGGTGATTTTTATAGGATCGACATGTATTCCTTCACTATTAACTACATGTCCAAGGAATTTGTACGGTTCGCAGCCAAAATTTACACTTGGAAAACTTGGCATTCAGTTGTTCCTTCTTTAAGAGCTCTAGAATCAATTGCAGATGTTACTCACGCTCTTTCTCACTCTTGGAATAGATTAAGAAGTCATTAAGGAAAATGGTTACAAATTTATCAAAATAAGATTGGCATGCATGGTTCATAAGATCCATGAACACAGCAGGAGCATTGATTAAGCCAAAAGGCATGACAAGAACCTCATAGTGTCTACAACGAGTTCGGATAGTAGTCTTAGAAACATCAGTTTCCTTGACTCTCAATTGATGATAACTCGACCTAAGATCAAGCTTCGAATATGTACTTGATCCTTGCAGTTGGTCAATGGGTGCTCCTTACGAAGGCAAGCTAAGACGAATGGAACCTTTTTCCAAAAGTTTTTTAAGTTGGTTAGATAATTCCTTCCTTTCGGATGGAGCTAAGTGGTATGGTACCTATGCAATAGGTACAGCACCGGGCGCGGATAATTCACAAGTGAAGGATATATAATATCTAGGGTTAATATTTTTAGTTGAAAATATAGTGATAAGGAGTATGTAATGGTACATAATGGTCCTAAGGTTGATCAAATCTTATTCCCATCATGATCCATTAGGATTTCTGTATGACTTATCATAATATAATGACGTTGATCAAGTGTCATTATATTATTCTAAATCATACTTTTATCACTCCATAAGGTTACTACTATGTCATCTAGTCAATATTCATTTTCTTCGAGGTGAATGATTCAATGGAAAATGAAAGGAAAGAAAATAACATCATTCATTCATTTAAAAGAAAACATTTCTGTCGTCATTGTACTCATTTGAGATGTTTTCCTTTATAACTTCCGTGTAACGAAATCACCACTTTCATATTTTTTCAATGAGAGGAATCCTACACTTATTATATTAGCATTTCTCCGCGAGAGCAAACTCTTTCACAATACTTTTAACGTCTGACTTTATGAAATGCGTTTAGATGACAAACTTTCGAGACCATGAGGTCAAACAACTCGAACATAGAGAAATCCATATCGTCAAATTTTGTTGGAACACTCGTAAGCGACTAAAACAAAATATCCTCACCATTTGTGAACAAAACGTCGACTGACGGCAACGACCAAATTTCAGGACGAAATTTTCAATAAGTGGTAAGTACTGTAATAACCCGACTTATTCCGTCAAATAATTAACGAACGTTCGATAAATTCTTCGATTTTATACGCTAAGTTTTTTTTTAGTTACTATCCGATTAATTTCAACCTTGACTAAATTTTTTTTTGGTTCTGTGAAACCAACGAAACATGGGTAATTTAAAATTATCAAAACTTTTAGTAATGGACTTGGATCATTATAAAACGTTTAACTAATAAGCAAACACGAGTAAAATATACAAGGAGTAGAGTGTACATTTGTTAAATTAACAAAAATCAAATAAATATATATAATTAATAAATTTCCCGAAAATTATAAAAATAAATAAATAATTTCGGATGAATAAATTAAATAAAAATAAATAAATAATTAAACTAAATAAGATAAACTAATAAGATAATTAAATAGATGATCTTAAAAAGGTATCCTAATCTTATCATGAACCTTAAAATCTATCATAAACTAGGAATCCTAGTGTTCTACAAATTTCTATGGACTAATCCTAAAAAGTCCTATCCTAATCCTAACTCTAAGCAACTAGCCTATATAAACCCCTTGATTGATCTCATAATTCATTCATCACAACAAAATCACAAATCAAAAATTCTCTTTTGCTTTCCTTGATGCACGACTAACCCCCAAACACCACAGTTTATTATCAACTTGCTGCCACTCTTTGTTGATGCTGCCCACGAAGGCAAACCCAACCCAAAAACAATCTAATCCCGGTGTAAGACCCTAATATTTAGTATACTTAGAGTATAAATGATGTGTGTATAATGGGTGAAGCGTGGTATAAATCAAAAGGCTCAGATTCTGCCCAGACCAGTGTGCACGCCGCGCACCCTTAGGTGAGCGCGCCGCGCACTAGCCCAGCGACAGAATCCTGTCTTTTTCTATTTTGAGTTTAATGAAGGGCATTTTGGTCTTTTCACATGAGACAGGATCTCAGGCCATATCAGCTGGTTTGGATTCACTTTTGGATCATATTTCACATCCACAAACACTCTCAAATATCTATAGAGAGAGAGTTCTAGAGAGGGAATTGGGGTTTTGGTGAAAAAGAAGCTTGGTTTGATCAAAAGCTCAAGTGTTAAAGTTGTTCACCTCATTCCTAGCTACGTTTTGGTTGTTGTGGTAAGTTCTAACTCCGAATTTCATTGTTTGATTTGATATTCAAAGTTAGGGTTTGAACTTAAATTGTTAAGAAACCCATTTAAAACTCTTAAAGTGAGTTTGTTGATGCTAGTAATCGGGTTTATTGTTATTGTTGGAGGATTTTGGGTTGGTGAACAAATTGGTCTTGTTTATGACTTGTAATTGGGTTTAATCACTAAGTTTAGTGATTATGGAAGTATTGGAACCCTTTTTGGTGTGTTTGAAAGACTAATTTTGGAATTGAGTCAAAATTAGGGTTTTTGGGTGATTTTGAGATTGATAAGTGTTAAACACTTAAGTTTGGGTTCATTTGGCTTATTAGGACCATTTTCACTTGTGATTAGTGATTAGTGGTTAGTTTGGACGCGTTTGGTGTTTGTAAGTGAAATTGGTCGAATTTGCACTAAGTATCGAATTGAGTTGGTTTGTAAATCCACTCTAAGTGTGTTATTGTATTTGTGATAATGGATTAGGTACTTTAAATTGACGTGTTGCGGAATTACTCGGTTGCATTCATCAAGGCGACAAGGTGAGTGTTAATATCCTATGTGCATATGTATGTGTAGGATGGGTGCGGGTTGGGTGAAGTGGTTCTCGGTTATAGAGCTCACTTCACATATAGGTGGATTTGATGGACTTGTGTTTAGATCCAATTGGCACGGTTGTGCGTTTTGGTTGACCACCTTTGGCGAGGTACACGTTTTGTGTATACACTATCACACGTGGTTGTGATGTGGATGATATAACCCCAATGGCGAAGGGTTTTGATGTTGAAAGTGAATCGCGTGTGGTTTCGGGTTCACGATGACATGTGTAGTTCGGTCATCTTATTGAGGTAGTGATCTCGTGTAGTTCGGATTACTAAGGCTCGTGTAGTTCGGCCAACCTCGATGTTGTCTTGTTAAAGATAGTAATCTCGTGTGGTTTCGGATTACTAAGGCTCGTGTAGTTCGGCCAATCTTCATTGTGGTGTTTGGTATTCGGTAATGGGTTAAGGGGTTAACCTTATTCGTTTATAAATTGTTATATATATATTGTTGTATTGTCGTGATGTAGCTAACCCTCCGGGTGTAGCTTCTTGGCGTTGTTCGCATCGTCGTTGGTGAACTTATGTTTGTTGATGCATATTTAGCTTGTTGCCTAGTGATCGTACGGTATGCTTAGATTAGCTTGCCTTTATGCTTGGATGCTCCGGTATGCGATATTTGATATTTTGTGGCGTGCCCATTTTATGCATATATATGTATGTAGTATATTTTCACTCACTAAGCGTTAGCTTACCCTCTCGTTGTTTATATTTTTATAGATTGCATGGACGTGGTGGCTCGGGTAAGCGTGAGACTAGTGGACTCGCGTAGTTGCTTTAGAAGGCTTGCTTTTGGATTGTTTAGGATTGGGTAGCGTATCCCCAATCGCCATGCTCAGCTTTATTTTGTATTAAAAGTCGTGTGGTCGAAACTAGTATTATGTACTTAAAGGGTAATTTGGGCATATGTGGGCCCGGTGTCGTAAAACCCTTTTTGTTAATGGAACGTGTTAATTTTAACTATTGTATTATGTTGTGAAAAGCATTTGGTCTAAATGTGTCAGGAAGTCGAAGATCTTTTCGCGTGAGTTGGAAAATTCGGGCAGCGGGCTGCCAGGCCCTGTGCGCGCCACGCACAGGTGGGTGTGTGCGCCGCGCACCCCATCTGGTCAGCCCAGTCAGTTTTAAATTTTTTTTATTCCGCGTTTTTGGTTGGTTAACGGGTTGGGTTGTTACAAGTGGTATCAGAGCATGGTCTAAGGGATTTAGGTGACTTGAGATAGGTGCCTAGACTTAGACTTTTGTGTGTGCTTAATTTGTTGCGGGACTTGTAGGATTACGGGTCGGAATGGGTTATGGTTAGTGCCTTGCCTGTAGGTGGACTAACGTTTATATTAGTAATGCGGATATTATTAATATATTATTTGTGTTATGGTGTAATTCTCGCGTGTGTTTATATCGCGTAGAATTTTGTTTGTGTTGTTTCTATCATCGAGCGAGGCGGTCGTTGTACTAACGAGTTGATGCGGCGTGTGTACGTAATAAGGACTTACAAACCTTATTACGGGTGCAAATCGTGTCTAACAAGCGATGTACGACGAGTGTTTAGCAAGATGGGGCGGTGTTGTGTGTATAACTTTATACGTTCGTGATCTAATCGCTTTTGCATTCCTTAGAATGGTGACGGGAAACGGGATATAGATGAACGACGT
This sequence comes from Rutidosis leptorrhynchoides, assembly GCF_046630445.1. NCBI lineage: Eukaryota > Viridiplantae > Streptophyta > Magnoliopsida > Asterales > Asteraceae > Rutidosis > Rutidosis leptorrhynchoides. Next base: position 283,859,594 of record NC_092337.1, read on the forward strand.
GGATTTTAACGCTAGAGTTGCGGCCGCCGTTGCGGAGCAAATGAGTGCGTTTCGAGAAGAAATGGATAGAAAGTATTCCGAATTTCGGGGTAGTAGTGAAATGGAGCGTTGTCTTAAGAGCTTCATGAGGACTAAACCCACAATGTATGACGGGGAACAGGATCCTTTGATAAGCACAACTTGGATCTCGGATGTCAAAGGGTGTTTTCGTACTATTGATTGCCCTCCCGAGAAAAAGACGAGACTCGCTACGAGTTTGTTGCGGGGTAGGGCAAAGGATTGGTTGGATGGTAAGATTGATCTTGTCGGTGGTGAACCGTTTATGGCGTTATCATGGGACGAGTTTAAGAAGGAATTCTTCGAGGAGTTCCGAACTTCAGCCGATTTGTCAGAAATGCGTAATGAGTTGCGAAATTTGCATCAGGGTTCTATGGATTTGAATACTCTGAAGACGACCTTTATGGCGAAGGCTCGTTTTTGCCCGGAGTATTTGGGGAATGATCATTTGTTGATGCAAGATTTATATCGGACCTTGAATGATGACTTGAAGAGTAAAATTAGCCGGGGTCAAGCGAAATCGTTTGCGGAATTATTCGCCTTGGCTAGAGGTTTCGATTCGTATTCACGATCCAAGAAGAGTGAACCTTCAAGTGAAAGAAGGGTTGTTTCGTATGTTGCTTCGAGTAAGAGGACTAAGGGTCCGAGCGTGAACACGGGTGGTGCAAGGACGGGTATATCGAATGCTAGTGCGTGTAGGTGTTACAATTGTGGCTTGAGGGGTCACAAGTCTTGGGAATGTTCGGTACCAAAGGGTGGTGGCATGGTGTGCTTAAATTGCCAAGAAGAAGGACATCGTAAGTCGGAATGTCCCAAGTTGACAGGGACGGGTGCGACAAGGAGACGTTAAGGTACGTTTCGTTTTAATAGATACGTCCTTTGATTATTTATTTTGTGCCGGTGAGTTTGAGTTGTTAAATGACTTGTGTTGTGCATATTGTTGTTATGGCTGACGTTCCTAATGGAAGTACCCTATGGTGACATTTGATTGTCGGGCGAAGGGCGTAAGACTTGGTGCAACCAAACATTCCTTAGTATTTGGGAAATGTTTCTACCAAACCATGGAAATGGGCTTTGGTGTTCAGATGTTAGAGCATGTTCGCTCTCGTGTTGAAGTTGACGAACCATGAGGTTCGTCGGGTGGATTGAAACCCTTGAGATCGAGTGTTTTGGATCTCGATGTATATTGGTAATGGAGTCTACGTGACGTGACATTAGGTGCCTTTTTTTATACCTACTAGCGTGGTGTTCGACTCCGATTGTGTTGCGGTTACTTGGTACTTAGGGTACCGAAGTGAAACCCTTAGGTACATGAGTGACCAGGTGAAATTTGACAAGCCATAGCAATGGGATGATTGCGAGAGTAGAGCTCGTGTAATTGGGGTACACTTTTCGTTCGAAGTGTTGAAGGATTGGTTGAAATTCTTCTTGTGCTCAAGGTTGGAGAAAGATATGGTGATGGGTCGTGTGAACCTAATTATTGGTAAAGTCTACCTTTGGTAGCATGGTACGGTTGTACATGATGCGGTTATGGAACGTAGTTCCAAGTGGGGGAGTTACACTCCCGCACGAGGAGGTTTTAGTTGTACTTATGATTTTGGTCGACTTGTGGCAGAGTACAATTTCGGTTAAGTTGTACTTATGATTTTGGATTTGAAATATCACCGAGGTGGTAATGTGGTAAATCTCGTTGAGGGATGATGGACGTGTTTGACGAGCAAGGTTAAATCCCTCGGTTAAGGGATGTGCGTGTCGGGTTCTCTCTTGGGGAATTGTTGTTTTGTGCCTATGTGCGATATGGGCGGTTCTTGCTCGTTTGTGTTGGCATTGTGTATGCGTACGTATGGTGATGGTTAGTGGTATCCGTTAGGATTCACTATAGTGTAGCAGTGCTCGATGTTGCACTACTCGTTGATCGAGGCCAAAAGAGCATGTGTTGATGGTTAGTGTATTCCGTTAGGATGCACTATGGTGTAGCAGTGCGCGATGTTACACTACTCGTCGTGATTGAGGCCAAAGAGCGTGTGTGATGGGAGTAGTGTTATATCGGCATGGTATAACATTATCGGGAAATGCGAGTACCGGTGGGAAATGCGAGTACCATTCCTGTGTTGAGTTTTGGAGGTGGATCACGTGTAGTTCGGATTCACGATGACGCGTGTAGTTCGGTCATCTTATTGTGTAAGTGAGTCGCGTGTAGTTCGGATTCACAAATGACTCGTGTTGTTTAGGTCATTGTATTGAGGAGTGAGTCTCATGTAGTTCGGATTCACAAATGACTCGTGTAGTTCGGTCATTCCTTTGGGATAGTGACACTCGTGTAGTTCGGATTCACTAAGGCGCGTGTAGTTCGGCCAATCCCGATTGTTGTTGTGGTGAAGTTAGTGAGTCGCGTGTAGTTCGGATTCACTAAGGCGCGTGTGGTTTTGGCCAGCCTTCATGTTGTTTGATCTATTGGTTGTTTATACACCAATGGTGGGGTCATAAGGACCTTGTCGTTTGATCTATTGATTGTTTATACACCAATGGTGGGGTCGTAAGGGCCGTGTTGTTTGATCTATCGGTTGTTTTATACACTGATGGTGGGGTCGTGAGGACCATGTTGTGGGATTAGTGATGCGATAGCCGTGTTTCGCTCACATGTTGTTACGGGTGTGACGATAGTCGATTTTGTACACCTTTGGATTAGCGTTGCCATAGTCGTTTTGGGCGCTATCGGTTTTAGCCGTTTGTTTATGATGTTACGGTGGTTGCGTATTGGTCGTATTGCGCACTACAAGGGATGATTAGTGATTGGTGTTATCCGTAAGGATTCGTTTGGATCAGTCTTCATCGCTTCGGGTTGTTGGCCATAGATTGAGACTTGGTTGCTTTTAGCATTGTACTCGGTAAGGGTACGCTAAGGGATTGATATCTCGGTACGAGATTGGTTGAGTTTTCCCGATGGTTTTAGTGCTCGGATTGTGGATTTGATAAATCACGGGTGACGATGTAGTTTTTAAAGGCGATTCATTGGGAAGAATTGCTTAGGAAAGTCGGATTGGGACTTATGCCTGAGGACCGTGGAGTGTGGTCCGTTTGGTTAAGTGACAAGGATCACGAGGACGTGATCGATTCTAAGTGGGGGAGAGTTGTAAGACCCTAATATTTAGTATACTTAGAGTATAAATGATGTGCGTATAATGGGTGAAGCGTGGTATAAATCAAAAGGCTCAGATTCTGCCCAGACCAGTGTGCGCGCCGCACACCCTTGGGTGAGCGCGCCGCGCACTAGCCCAGCGACAGAATCATGTCTTTTTCTATTTTGAGTTTAATGAAGGGCATTTTGGTCTTTTCACATGAGGACGGATCTCAGGCCATATCAGCTGGTTTGGATTCACTTTTGGATCATATTTCACATCCACAAACACTCTCAAATATCTAGAGAGAGAGAGAGTTCTAGAGAGGGAATTGGGGTTTTGGTGAAGAAGAAGCTTGGTTTGATCAAAAGCTCAAGTGTTAAAGATGTTCACCTCGTTCCTAGCTACGTTTTGGTTGTTGTGGTAAGTTCTAACTCCGAATTTCATTGTTTGATTTGATATTCAAAGTTAGGGTTTGAACTTAAATTGTTAAGAAACCCATTTAAAACTCTTGAAGTGAGTTTGTTGATGCTAGTAATCGGGTTTATTGTTATTGTTGGTGGATTTTGGGTTGGTGAACAAATTGGTCTTGTTTATGACTTGTAATTGGGTTTAATCACTAGGTTTAGTGATTATGGAAGTATTGGAACCCTTTTTGGTGTATTTGAAAGACTAATTTTGGAATTGAGTCAAAATTAGGGTTTTTGGGTGATTTTGAGATTGATAAGTGTTAAACACTTAAGTTTGGGTTCATTTGGCTTATTAGGACCATTTTCACTTGTGATTAGTGATTAGTGGTTAGTTTGGACGTGTTTGGTGTTTGTAAGTGCAATTGGTCGAATTTGCACTAAGTGTCGAATTGAGTTGGTTTGTAAATCCACTCTAAGTGTGTTATTGTATTTGTGATAATGGATTAGGTACTTTAAATTGACGTGTTGCGGAATTACTCGGTTGCATTCATCAAGGCGACAAGGTGAGTGTTAATATCCTATGTGCATATGTATGTGTAGGATGGGTGCGGGTCGGGTGAAGTGGTTCTCGGTTATAGAGCTCACTTCACATATAGGTGGATTTGATGGACTTGCGTTTAGATCCAATTGGCACGGTTGTGCGTTTTGGTTGACCACCTTTGGCGAGGTACACGTTTTGTGTATACACTATCACACGTGGTTGTGATGTGGATGATATAACCCCAATGGCGAAGGGTTTTGATGTTGAAAGTGAATCGCGTGTGGTTTTGGGTTCACGATGACATGTGTAGTTCGGTCATCTTATTGAGGTAGTGATCTCGTGTAGTTCGGATTACTAAGGCTCGTGTAGTTCGGCCAACCTCGATGTTGTCTTGTTAAAGATAGTAATCTCGTGTGGTTTCGGATTACTAAGGCTCGTGTAGTTCGGCCAATCTTCATTGTGGTGTTTGGTATTCGGTAATGGGTTAAGGGGTTAACCTTATTCGTTTATAAATTGTTATATATATATTGTTGTATTGTCGTGATGTAGCTAACCCTCCGGGTGTAGCTTCTTGGCGTTGTTCGCATCGTCGTTGGTGAACTTATGTTTGTTGATGCATATTTAGCTTGTTGCCTAGTGATCGTACGGTATGCTTAGATTAGCTTGCCTTTATGCTTGGATGCTCCGGTATGCGATATTTGATATTTTGTGGCGTATCCATTTTATGCATATATATGTATGTAGTATATTTTCACTCACTAAGCGTTAGCTTACCCTCTCGTTGTTTACATTTTTATAGATTGGATGGACGTGGTGGCTCGGGTAAGCGTGAGACTAGTGGACTCGCGTAGTTGCTTTAGAAGGCTTGCTTTTGGATTGTTTAGGATTGGGTAGCGTATCCCCAATCGCCATGCTCAGCTTTATTTTGTATTAAAAGTCGTGTGGTCGAAACTAGTATTATGTACTTAAAGGGTAATTTGGGCATATGTGGGCCCGGTGTCGTAAAACCCTTTTTGTTAATGGAACGTGTAAATTTTAACTATTGTATTATGTTGTGAAAAGCATTTGGTCTAAATGTGTCGGGAAGTCGAAGATCTTTTAGCGTGAGTTCGAAAATCCGGACAGCGGGCTGCCAGGCCCTGTGCGCGCCGCGCACCCGATCTGGTCAGCCCAGTCAGTTTTAAATTTTTTTTATTCCGTGTTTTTGGTTGGTTAACGGGTTGGGTTGTTACACCCGGCTTGCTAACCGATCCCGAACACCACAAAACCTGCTGGAACTTACTTCTTCTACTGCACCATCGATTGTAGCTACAAGACTGCTGCTTCTGTCCTGAACGTAGCTACTGCTACTTGCTGTTACGTGCTGCAGTTTGCTGCTGTTTTTATTCCTGTTTGTGCAGCAAAACACCACCACAAACCACCACGTTTTGCAGCTATTTGCTGCTGTTTTTCTAGCCCCAAAAACCGCCACTTTTTTTTGCAGCTGTGAGCTGATGTTTTCTGTCCGCAAAACAGCCCCGTTTTGTTGTGTTTTTGCTGCTACTTTTCTACCCACACAGGCTGCCTAGCTGCAGCTGCAAACCGCCACCATCACACCCACTTTTCTGTAGTTTCTCTGCTGTGTTTCGTCATCCAAAACAGCCCACCTGCAGCTGCGTATTTGCAGCCATCCTCACCGCCACCCACAGCAGCTTTTCTGCTGTCAAACCGCCACCCAAACCGCCCTCCTGCAGCCCTCTTGTTACTATTACAAATCGCCAACAACAGCCCCTTTTTCTCTGCTGTAATCGACACCCAAACAACGCTCATGGTCGACTTTTTTGCTGTGTTTATCTACTGCAATTCGTGACCCGAAACAGTCCACAAATCACTGGTTTGCTGCGTGTTTTTTCTGTTTGTTTCATGCTGTTCCTGCGTGACAAAACAGCCCAAAAAGCTTGCCCATTTGATAGAGTGTAGCTGCTGTAAATCAGATTCTGTTTTGGGTCTCCATCGCCACCTTTTTCTTGGTCTTTAACTCCTAAGGTATACCTAGAACCATACTTTTAAACTTATTACTTTTATTGTATCATGTTGATTAATTATGATCTTGGTTATGAAGTTAATTAAAATAGATAAAGGTTTATAAAATATGGTAATGATTAATAGATAAAGTATTATGAATAAGATTATGAACATGAATAAAGTTTAGAGTTAATATGATTAATAATTATAATGATTATGGATATGGTTAAAAGTTTATGATAAAAGATATTGATCATGGTTAAAAAAAAAAAGATTGGATAATGTTTATGATTAAAGAGATTAAGTGGTTGAATATGATTAAGTATTGTAGTTAAAAGATTATAAACTTGAATGTGTTTGGTAAATAAATAGGTTATGATTTTATGTGATATTGATTAATGAATAATGATAATGATGCATGCATGCATGCGTACGTATGCACATGTATATATTGTAGGTATATGCTTATATATATGTATATATATATATATATATATATATATATATATATATATATATATATATATATATATATATATACGTGCATATGTATGTGTATATATGTATGTATATATACGCGTGTGTGTATGTATGAGTATGCATGTGTAGGTATGTTATGTTAGTAAAACGTAAAGAGAAATTAATATAAGTATGTATATGTATGTCGTGTATATGGTTATATGTATATATAATTGGTGATTGTAAAGTTGATAAGTAGTTGTATGTATATATATAAGTACCATCTTTACACTTACGAATATATGTAACACATACATAGAATATATACATATATATCATATAGTTATGAACATATACATGAATGATAATAATAAAGAATATATATATGTAACATGTATAAGGATAGGTATGTACAAAACATGATAAGATTACTCTAAGGTTGATTAATTAAAATTAATTAGAGTAATAATACTATTACTATGACTTGTAAACTTATCTATATGGTAACACCTTAATTACACTAAGTTATATTATCACATATATAATTATTAAGTACATTAATAATTCGTTGTGTGTATACACTTGTAACGTGAATGTTATAATTAAAGATAGCGTACAAAGACTCCAAACATCACCGCTATCATGTGGCCTAGGGTGATTCTTGTTACCATTATGGGACGTTTGTGGATCTCGAATGCCATGACTTAGATTCTGGTCAAGAGATCCTGGGCCGGTTGGTAACAATAGATCATTCGAGTGATTTGCGTGTTAGCAATGAAGTTTGGGCGAGATTGTACAACATCTTTGTTATGAATTGTAACCCGAACATTCTTAAAACTAGAAGCTTACTATAAGTGGAAGCTTTCCATAAATAGTAGGTTTCCAAATATAGAAACTTTTGAGAAATAATAACTTTTCTCGAAAAATGGTCACTGTTAATACTATATTAATAAACAAACTTATGTCTATTAGACATTAACTAATTAAACATTATATCTCTAGGTTGAGATCTCCGATTACATACTCCGTTCTTACGACTTGCGTGGAATTACTTACTTGCTACTAAGGTGAACTTCATAGCTCCACTTTTTAACTTGCTTTATATATTTATTTTGAACTTTGGTGTGAGACACATGCTTGCTTTCAAACTGTTTTACGCTTAGACACAAGTACATGAAAACTTTATTTTGATTAGTTCAAACTGTGCTAACATGCTTTGATTCATGCTAAATCCTTGCCATGATATCGTTAATTGCTGGAATTTTGGCAAGCTTAGTTATTGTGAATAGCTCTATTAAGAGTGACGTCTCTATACGGATGACCGCAGGTCAATGGATACATAATAATGATTCAATGACACGAACGTGATGTGTTTAGGGTAACTTATGGTTAGTTTCGATATCATATACCTCAGCACTACTAACGAACTTATTAATCTTTATAACTAAATATTGTGGTCTAAAAACTTGTTATAATTATTAAACCTATGTTGTTCACTCAACCATTTTTTGGTTGACACTTTTAAGCATGTTTTGTCTCAGGTACTTAGATATATTGCTTCCGCTGTAGAACTTTGCTGTTATTTAGAAGCCAAGCCTTGCACTGGGACCAGAGTTAACATCAGCGTCAATGGCGATTTTGACGGGGTGTTAAACGAACCCCTTGGACTAAATTATGCTTGATCAATAGATGATAATATTACAATGATTAGCGAGTAGTTATTGATGTGCACAAAATGGACGGTTTATTTTATGCGGTGTCGTTAGGTCGCTAATCGTCTATTAAGTGATCAACATAGATGAGTGGGTTTAAATTTATAATTGTGGGGCCTAAATATACTACTCCTTCCTATGAGTGAGCAAAGGAAATATGACCTAGGGTCATTTGTTTAAGAAGTCAACCGAATCGAACCTTTCGTTATAGTGTACTCTTAGTATTATTCTAAGGAGTAGTTACAATATCTTTTGGTTTTCTAAATCCGAATGATAAGTATATAGATATATAAATAAATAAAGCAGTAAAGGATAAAATTTGTATTTTAGATAAGGCTAAAGCTAGTGCACGTTATTACTTTTATTAGTACGATGCTGTATATGGGTAATGGTGGCTCATGGGTACGTTATAACCAGTTACCTATTGTACTATCCTAAACGGACATGTCAAAGATATGTCACCGGATAATACAGATAGGCTTGAAGATTCTGAATAGGAAGCAACACCACATACCCCCGAAGCCAGAGCAACACGACTACGTGAATACACTAGTCGGCTCATCAGTAGGATCGACCCTGTAAGGTGCCGTATTAATGATCCTTAAAGTATAAACTTTCTTAAGCATAGATAAAATAAAAGGCATATCGTAACCGAGAGACGTGATGTGTTCTGATACTTTCGTTAATGATTGGTAAAAGATCAGTTAGGTTCTTATTTAAAAGAAAGTCAACCATGATGAACACCATGGCCAAATTTACAAGTGTAAACTCCATGAACACGTTCAGTTATCCTAACGGTCCAATCCTTTATGTGTTAAACAAACACCTCCTGAATTAACTAAAGAATTCCTGAATTGATGTGCAATGCCTAAGACCGTGTTATGGTGTAAATATACATTATCACCACTGAAACCGTTTCCATGGCCATACATAGCAGAGGTATAGAGTACTATAATAGTGTGCCTCCTCATATACATGCGATGTTAAAATTATACTGACTACAGTGGCATAGCCTAAGGCCAACCGTGTACTCCAACAGTCAATTAGAGTTTCCATTTACATTAGATCACCTACCAAAATCCATACTGTAGGTTGACATACTACAAACGGTGTACCTCCGTCAAGCATACCATGTATCTGGCAGAGTTTTCTTACCAAGGGGGTGAAAACATATAGCGTACTCTGAATCGGGGATCGTGACTTCCCAATAACAGAGCCTATAATCACATTCTATTAGTTGGAAAAGCGATTGAGTTTAGTCAAAATTGTAGAGCATCTTAACAACATCACATTACACATTAATTATTACAACATCGTAACTAAATAAAACCATAACATACACTAAAATATAACTACTCGCTAATCATGGCAACAATATCATCTATCAATAAAATAATAAAAGGCATTATAAAAGATAGTATAAAATGATAAGAGTATCGTAGATTAATCGAGCTCTGAAATTACAAAAGTGAAAACAACAAACATACCTCCAGTTGTTTACAGACTCCGTTTAACGCCTATCACTAATCGATAATTATTATCATAATCCTAGAGAGAGAAACTAGAGAAAGAAGTGAGATTGAGAGTAGATTGTGTGTTGAAGTGTGTGTTGAAATGGATGACAAATAAGCCTTTAAATTGGATGAGACTGAGCCTGGCCTCCCTTAGGGACTATCCCATGGAAATGTGGGCAGCTCGTGGGGAGTGCCCGTGGACTTGGTCTGGTTGCCCGTGTAAAATGCTCGTGTTTTCTTCTGACCGTGGAGACTGCCCGTGTAACTAGTCTTGGTGGTAGCCCATGTCTGATTATGGGTAGCCTGTATGGCTTGGTTGGTAGCCCATTTGGCAGGTCTTGGCAGCCCGTGTCTGGCATGTTTCCGAGGTCGTAACTTGATTTCATCGTTTTCGCTTTTGATTCTTTGTTTTAAATCCGTTTTCTCTGATTTTTTTTTTGCAATGCCCTTGTAATTACTTGATCTACCAAATAAAGTGAATAATTTCCATATCTTTCGATAAAGTTGATTACTTTATTGTGTTTAGGGCTTGTTTTTACGTATTAAAACATGTCGGTTTTGCCGATATCAGTTATCTTAAGTGTTTTATATGATGTAAGCAGTTACGATGTTTAAATTATGACTATGTAATGTGATGTTTCTGAGATGATTTTTGATTATGATTTAAACTCAATCATTTTTCTAACTAATAAAATGTAGTTATCGGCTCTATTATTGGGAAGTCCCGAACCTATTCAGAGTACACAATCTGTGTCACCCTTAGTAAGAAACTTTTTTCAGATACATAGTGTGTTGTCAGAGACACAATGGTTGTAGTAAGGTAACCTACGATATGGATTCCGTTAATCTATCTTTAGTACATGGTTGGCCTTGAACTATGCCTATGTAGTCACTAGCATTTAAACATTGTAAGTATATTGAGGAGGCATAACAGTTGTAGTACTCTATACCACTGCTGTGTATGGCCATGGAAGCTAATCTTCAGTGTGGATACAGTACATTGCAACATAACGCGGTCTCAAGCATTGCATGTTGCTTGAAGAATTCTTAGTTAATTCAAAAACTATTTGTTTAAATCCATACAGGATTGAACCGTTAAGATAACTGAACGTGTTAATGGAAGTTACTGTGTAACTTGGTGATGCGGGTGAGCTGAGCAATGTAACCAGAAACACAACCAGCACAAGCTCAAATGATGTTACACCTAAATCTGGTTAAGCAATGATCGTGTTGCTTCTCTTTCATATCATCTAAGTGTTTTTGGAGCTGGTTCAAGAAGCTCAGGGGTTACCCTACTTCAGTCCTTAAACTGAAGTAGTTATGTTTTTTTGAATAAAGTTTTTGATAGTTGAAGGCAAGCCATCAAAAAAGAAGAACCAGCAAACTGAACCAATAAACACACTTTAGTTCAACCAGCAAGGTGACTTTAGTTCAACCAGCAAAGTTATACTCAACCGATAAAGCTAGTTCAACCAGCAAGACGAACTTCAGTACAACCAGCAAGATGAACTTTGTGCAACCAGTAAATGACATTATTTTCTTTCTAAAGGGTCGGCATGCTGATACGATTTAAAGTTTATTTATGCTTTTCAATAACCAGGCCAATTCATGTGCTTAACAAGTGTATGTGGCTGTTCTAGAATGTTGTGCTGTCCAAGGAAGATTCTTGTCTATCATTGGCTGCTTTTTATCATGGGAGGAGCACTACAAATTGGCAGACTTTTTCAGATTATGTCCTTTATTCTTATTGGATGATACCTTTTTATGTTTTTGTCTTATCTAGAAAGTAGATGTTATGCTTCTACTATAAATAGAGAGCTCTTGTAATTGTTGAACTTGGTTGATGAATGAATGAAAGTTTGATAAAGCTTATCTATTCACAAAATCTCTGTGTCTTTACGAATCTTTGATTTCGGTGGCTAAGAGTGGTTTCTTTATCAGTGTTTGTGGTGTTACTTTATCAAACATTGTGGTGAAATCCAAATCTTCATATCTGATATTTTATTTGTTGTGGAATCAAGGTTTGGAGTGTTTATAGATCTCTGATTGTGGTGGTATTTTTATTAATTTGGGATTTAGATTCTTTATCATTTCTGTCCTTATTTTAGAGTTTTATACTCTGTTTTGAGGTGTTACTGTTACAAATTGGGAGTTTTGAGTTCAGATCTGTTGGGTGAAGAAAGCTTGTTCTAAATTACCTTTTTAAAGTCATAATTACACATCAAAGTGGTATCAGATCTTAGGTTGCTAATCTAAAGCTTTCTTTTTAATTTTGAGTTCATACTCTGTTTTCAGCTAAAAAACTAATTTCCAGATCTGATTTGAAATGGCTGAGATTTCTAGAAACATGACTCTTGAAGAAGCTCATTATCTTAAAAGAGATATAGCTATTGAAGCTCTGAAACATCAGATGGAAAGAATGGTTAATTTGTTGGAAGATGGTGTGCCGGGAAGAAATAGAACCAGATCTGAAAATGGAGATACAACCATTGTGTCTTCTAGTAATGAATCTGAAGATGGTAGCCATGGATCTACTATTGGATCTCATGCTTCTTCACAATGAAGAATAAAGCGAAGGAAACGAGCTGATGATTTGAAAGATATCAAGATTGTTCCACCTGATTTTGAAGGGTCTTCTAATCTTGAAGATTATTATGAATGGTTTCAGACCATGGATCGAATTATGGGGGTTAAAGGCTATGGCGATAAAAAGGATATGAAAGTTGTTGTAATCAGATTAAAGAAGTATGCTTCAATGTGGTATGATAATTTGAAAAAGGAAAGGCAGTATGAAGGAAAGAAGACAATCAAGACCTGGTCCAAATTAAAAGAGTGTACGCAGAAAAGATTTGTTCCTCAAGCTTAAAAACAAGATCTGTATATACAGATGAATACACTCAAGCAAGGCAGTATGAACGTTGTTGATTACATCAGAGAGTTTCAGCAGCTCAAAATTCGTACTAATGTAAAGGAAGCTGACGAAAACACTATAGCAAGATTTGTTGGAGGCATAAATTCTTCTATTACTGACCAAGTTGAGATGCAGCCTCTATGGACTTTTGAGAGCGCTTGCAAGCTGGCCATTCAAGTGGAAAAACAAGAAAAAAAGAAAAATAATTTTAGGTCTTATTCCAAGCCAGCAATGCTGCCTATGAAGGGTCAATCATCAATGTTGCCTAAGCATAACGAGGCAGCATCAAAATCCATCAAGGGCAAAGAACAGGTTGTAGCGGGTCCCAAATATGATAGAAGGAAATGCTTTAAGTGCCATGGGTTTGGGCATTTTCAAGATCAATGTCCTAACTAGCGTGCTCTTACATTAAAGGAGATTGAAGATTTGGAAGGGGATTTTGAAATTGAACCAACCATATGATGAGTCTGATAGTGAAGAGTTAGTTGTTGCTGATATTGGAGAGTTTTTAATGGTTCTATTAGTAATGCACTCAGCAGAAACCATTGAAGATAAGAGCTAACGTTAAAACATCTTTCATTCAAGATGCATAGTTAAGGGTAAAATATGCAGTCTGATTGTTGATAGAGGCAGCTGTGCAAACACAACATCTTCTTACATGGTGGAAAAGCTTGAGCTAGTTAAAAAGAAGTATCCTCATCCCTACAAACTTCAATGGCTTAACCAAGGCAGTGAGGTAAAGGTTACTCGCCAAGTTACCGTTCCATTTTTAGTTGCTAGTGTTTATCAGGATGAGATTACTTATGATGTTATTCCTATGGATGCTTGTCATTTGCTGTTTGCTAGACCTTGGTTATTTGATAAGTATGTCTATCATAATGGACACCAATATACTTACTCGCTGTAGGTGAATGGTAAGATGATCACCCTCACTTCTTTAAAGCTTATGGAAATACCTATAGCTGACCATACTGCTAAGAATGATAAGACCTTGTTTATGACTCAAGCTGAAGTTGATACTGAGTTAAAGTGTGGTACTAGTGCTTACTTGTTGCTGCTGGTTAAAAGCGATGAGTTTAACCAACATGATGAAGTATCAGCTCGAGTAAAGCCATTGTTATCCGAATTTACTGATGTGTTTCCTACTAAGTTACCTAATGGCTTGCCACCAATCAGGGGTATTGAAACAAAAGAATTTGAAAATTAAGTTAATGAGCTAGTTGCAAAGGGTTATGTTAGAACCAGCATGAGTCCTTGTTCAGTACCAGCTTTGCTGTTTCCAAAGAAAGATGGTTCCATGAGAATGTGTGTAGACAGCAGAGCTATTAACAACATCACCATCAAGTATAGGTATCTCATACCTAGATTAGATGATATGCTAGATGAGCTGCATGGTTCTTGTGTATTCTCAAAAGTTGATCTTAGAAGTGGGTATCATCAGATTCGAATGAAAGAAGGAGATGAATGGAAGACAACTTTCAAGATCAAGGGTAGATTGTTTGAATGGCTGGTTATGCCTTTTGGATTATCTAATGCACCCAGTACATTCTTGAGACTTATGAATGAAGTGCTCAGACCACTTATTGGGCAATTTGTGGTTGTTTACTTTGATGACATTCTAGTGTACTCAAAAACTAAAGAAGAACACTTGGATCATTTGAGGAAAGTATTTGAGCTGTTGAGGCAGTATCAATTGTATGCAAAACTGGAGAAGTGTGATTTCTTTGTCAGAAATGTAGTGTTTCTTAGGTATGTGGTTTCCGAAGAAGGCATTTCAATGGATCCATCTAAGGTGGAAGCAATCAGATCATGGCCTAGCCCTTCTTCCATTACTGAAGTCAGAAGTTTTCATGGTTTAGCTTCATTTTATAGAAGGTTTATCAAAGACTTCTCCACAATTGTTACTCCAATTACTGATTGTTTGAAGAAAGGGGTATTTGAATGGTCCAGTTCTGCCCAATCAGCATTTGAATCATTGAAGGAAAAGCTAAGTTCATCACCTATACTTGCTTTGCCTAATTTTGATATGCTATTTTAACTTAAATGTGAATCGTGTGGTGTTGGCATTGGGGCTGTGCTAGTACAAGGAAAAAGACCAGTAGCTTATTTCAGTGAAAAGCTAAATGGTTTTAAGCTAAATTATAGCACTTATGATAAAGAGTTTTATTCCATCATTCGAGCTGTTGATCACTGGTCTCATTATTTGAAGCCAGTGTAGTTTGTTCTCTTTTCTGATCATGAAGCATTGAAATACATTAATGGTCAGCACAAATTAAATCCTAGACATGCCAAATGGGTTGAATTCTTGTAGATGTACTACTTTGTGTCTAAACACAAGGCTGGTACTCCTAATATTGTTGATGATGCTCTTTCAAGGAGATATTCTTTGTTATCAATTCTAGAAGTTAGAGTTCTTGGATTCTCATTTATTAAGAAGTTATACGAAGCTGATCCAGACTTTGCTCCTATTTTGAATTGTTCTCCTGCTGAGTCCAAAAGAAATTATGTTGAACAAGATGCTTTCCTATTCAAGGGCAACAGATTGTGCATCCCAAAATATTAAATCAGGGAGTTGCTGATCAGGGAAGCACATGGAGGTGGTTTAGTTGGTCATTTTGGGATTAATAAGACATTGGAGATCCAAATGAACACTTTTATTGGCCATGTATGGATAAAGATGTTAAAGTTGTGATTAATCATTGTGCTACATGCTTTCAAGCTAAATCAGCTTTTCACAAGGGTTTGTATACTCCTCTTCCTATTCCCAACCAGCCATGGGAAGATTTAAGAATGGACTTCATTGTTGCATTACCAAGAACTCAGCGAGGCAAAGATTCAATTATGATTGTTGTAGACAGATTTTCAAAGATGGCTCATTTCATAGCCTGCAACAAAACCAATGATGCTATTATTGTTGCAGCCTTGTTCTTTTAGGAGATTGTTCATCTTCATAGAGTTCCCAAAACTATTGTGTCTGATTGAGATACAAAGTTCTTAAGTTATTTTTGGAAGACATTATGGAAGCTGTTTGGTACTAAGCTTTTATTCAGCACTTCTCACCATCCCCAAACTGATGGTCAAACTGAAGTTACTAATAGAACTTTGGGAATACTACTGAGAACACTCGTGAAGAAAAGTATAAAGGAGTGGGATTTGAAGCTTGCACATGCTGAATTTGCTTTCAATAGAGCACCTAATTACTCCACTGGAAAATCACCTTTAAAATCTGCTATGGTGCAAATCCACTCACCCCCATTGATTTGGTTTCTTTTGCAATTGAGCTCAAGTTAAGTGTTGAGGCATTAATAAAGACAAAAGAGATGAAGGCGTTGTATGAGCAGGTGAAGGCAAAAATTGAGAAGACCAACCAGCAATACAAGGCTAAAGCTAACCAGCACAGAAAGCTTTTACACCTGGTGATCTTTTTTGGATTCATCTAAGGAAGGAAAGGTTCCCATCAAAAAGAAAGAACAAGCTGATGCCAAGAGCTGAGGATCCATTCAAGGTGTTAGAAAATGTTGGTGATAATGCATACAAGGTTGAGCTGCCTGGTGATAGTGCTGTGTCTAGCACTTTTAATGTGGGTGATTTGATACCTTATTTGGAAGATGACAACCTCAAGAACTTGAGGTCAAGTTCCTTTTTAGAGGGGGGGATGATGCGGGTGAGATGAGCAATGTAACCAGCAACACAACCAGCACAAGCTAAAATGATGTTACACCTGAATCTGATCAAGCAATGGTCGTGTTGCCATCTCTTTCATTTCATCTAAGTGTTTTTGGAGATGGTTCAAGAAGCTCAGGGGTAACCCTACTTCAGTCCTTAAACTGAAGTAGTTATGTTTTTTGAATAAAGTTTTTGATAGTTGAAGGAAAGCCAGCAAAGAAGAAGAACCAGCAAATCAAACCAACAAACACACTTTAGTTCAACTAGCAAAGTGACGTTAGTTCAACCAGGAAATTTATACTCAACCAATAAAGCTAGTTCAACCAGCAAGATGAACTTCAGTACAACCAGCAAGATAAACTTAGTGCAACCAGTAAATGACGTTGTTTTCTTTCTAAAGGGCCGGTAAGCTGATACGATTCAAAGTTTATTTATACCTTTCAATAACCAGGCCAAGTCATGTGCTTAACACATGTGTGTGGCTGTTTTAGAATGTTGAGCTGCTCAAAGAAGATTCTTGTCTATGATTGGCTGCTTTTTATCATGGGAGGAGCACTACAAATTGGCTAGCTTTTTCAGATTGTGTCCTTTATTCTTATTGGATGATTTGTAATTGTTTGTCCTTTTTATGTTTTTGTCTTATCCAGAAAGTAGTTGTTATGCTTCTCCTATAAATAAAGAGCTCTTGTAATTGCAGAACTTGGTTGATGAATGAATGAAAGTTTGATAGAGATTATCTATACACAAAATCTATGTGTCTTTTTGAATCTTTGATTCCGGTGGCTAAGACTGGTTTCTTTATCAGTGTTTGTGGTGTTACTTTATCAAACATTGTGGTAAAATCCGAATCTTCATATTTGATATTATAGTTGTGATAGAATCAATCAGCTGTAGTTGAAGGTTTTGAGTGTTTCTAGATCTCTGATTGTGGTGGTATCTTTTTCAATTTGGGGTTCAGATTCTTTATCATTTCTGTCCTTATTTCAGAGTTTTATACTCTGTTTGAGGTGTTACTGTTACAAATGGGGGGTTTTGAGTTTAGATCTATTGGGTGAAGAAAGCTTGTTCTAAATTGCTTTTTTAAAGTAATAATTACGAATCACTTGGCTATGGTGTTCTTTATGGTTCTTATCTTTAATTTAGGGACCTAACTGATTTAATAAGTCCACTCATAAAAGATAACATCAGAAACACATCATATCTCTCGGATCAGGGTTTATCTTCTATCTTTGCTTATGCTTAAGAATGTTTAGACCTAAAGGATCGTTAATATGTCACCTTACCGGGTCGCTCCTGTTGATGATCCATCGGTGTTTGCATGTAGTTCATGTTTTCTCGGGCATCAGGGGTATGGGACATTGCTTTATATTCAGAATCTTCAAGCCTAACATATTTACTTAGTAACATGTTAGTGTTTTAACAGGGGCGGTAGGACCAGTATAACGAGTTTAAGGTTATCACCTTTTCATGAGCCAATATTACACGTCTTCAGCTAAGTAACTGATGAAATCATAATATGCACTTGCCTTAACCTTATTTGAATTACAAATTGTATTTTTATCGATTTCCTTTATTTATCTATTTATTTTAGAAAATAGAAAACCCAAAATTATTCTGAACTACTCCTCAGATTAATACGCCTAGTGATAGTCCTACTAATGCGAAAGGTTTGATTCTATTGTCTTCTTAAATGAACGACCCTAGGGCATACTTCTCTTACTCACCTATAGGAAGGAGTAGTAGATTTAGGACCCGCATATTATATATTTAAATCCCAAATTCCTGCTGATTGACCTTGATATACGGCTGGCGACCTAATGATACCACCACAAAATACACCGTCCGTTTTGGCCATATCTATAGAAACTACAAGTTTTTGGCACCGCTACCGGGGACTGATAATAGGCAATACTATTTGATCAATTTTTTTGCGAGCTTGTAGTAGTGTCCAAGAAAGGAACTTATACACGGACTTGATTGTTGGATTTTCCGAATAGTCTCCAATTATATTAGAACTAAAAGGATCCTGCCTCTCTGTAGTCGATCTGACCACTCAGTTTGTGAAATAGGTTAAAAGAAACTCTGTTATCAAAATATCAGGGAAACAACAGTAAGAACCAAAACATCATTTTAATTAAACCCCTCTAGGCTAATATATATATATATATATATATATATATATATATATATATATATATATATATATATATATATATATATATATATATATATATGTATATATGTATATATATTAATATAATCCCTTAGAATTCCTTATAATAACTAAATATTCATACCTAGTTTATGACCTAAACCTGATCCAGACCAAGACATCTAATATTCGTGCAGGATCCGGAATCGATACTATCTAAAGCACACAAGGAGGAAAGATTAAAAGCTCTTATGGAATTACGTTTTACCCTTGCTGAAAACACCAAACCCTCGATTGAAGGTCGAGGAAGACCAATCAGATATCTAGATATACATGGACAATCATTCGAGTTATAACATCATATTGTACAGCTTATTAAAAATGGCTGCCAATTTTGTAGCGACCCAACAAAATAGTCATTGACGGCGCCGTCTACTTAGGTTCCGTTACGTGGTCATAAGTCTTTAAAACAACGTTTGACCAAAATATGTCGCATTCATTTCAAATGTATGGATGTTTCAAAGTTTACAAAGTAGTACAACGACTAAACATGTTACAACGTTTTAAGTACAACTGAAACCTATGCGACAAAATTTAAGTAAAGTCAAAAGACGCTCCATGTATGCATGTATACTCGACATCCAAGTAAGTATCAAAATAAAGTGTGGAAGCATGTATCATCTAGCGTTCAAGGACCTGATTAAACATATAGAAAACTTTCAACGAAAAACGTTGGTGAAATCATAGGTGTATTAGTAAACGTTG
This sequence comes from Rutidosis leptorrhynchoides, assembly GCF_046630445.1. Lineage (NCBI taxonomy): Eukaryota > Viridiplantae > Streptophyta > Magnoliopsida > Asterales > Asteraceae > Rutidosis > Rutidosis leptorrhynchoides. The sequence continues at coordinate 283,878,904 of NC_092337.1, forward strand.
TTTTTGACACAAAAGATTTTGTATTTCCATAACGTTGATTATCTAAATCGTTTACATTCCAAAGTTGTTATTCGTTTGTGGAGCACCAATTATCAAGACTTAACTGTTCACGTACCACGTTATCATAGTGTTAGAACCTACACTATAGACTCGTAAATATATTTCATCCGCTAATGGTAGCGAACCGCCCGAATAAGGGCTTGTCAAGCCTGTATGGATCCACACAACATAAGTTCACGTTTACACCCTGCAAGTGTAACTATTGATAATTGAATTGAGGCCTTTTTGTTATAACTCGCACGTGGAATGTTTGTTTGCGTACTTGTGTTTAAAGCATAAAAGTATGATACGTATATGTTTCTCATCCCATAGTTTAAAGAGTAAAAGTTGTTGAAAATGTGGGACTATGATCTCACTTTGATTGCATGAATGTAATTGTACTTCACAAGTAAACGTGGCCAAGAACGTATGTTAGTGTTGACCTAAACAATAGGTTGTATCAATATCGGTAAAGCATGAAGTCGGTCAAAGTGTTCAATTAGTCATATGGCTCGTTACAACTCGACTAATATAGCATGTGAGTCAATTTGTCAAGTTTCATGCAAGATATAAGTATAAACACAAGTTAGAACGATTGCATAAGTATTTGGTTAAGTTTGACTAAAAGTCAAACTTGGTCAAAGTCAAAGTCAAAGTCAAAGTCAACGGGGTCGGGTCGAGTTTCCGACCATTACACATAAAAACGTAGTCATATATAAGCATGTTGGCAAAATTTCATGTTAAACGGAATTGCGAGTAAGCGGGAACGAAAGTGCAAAAATCAAAAATTGAGTTTGGTCAGGGGTTTTCTCGCTATAGCGAGATTTTGTGCACACCAGGGCTCGCTATAGCGAGGCCCCTGGTTTCAGGTGCTGTTGCTGAATTTTCAAGTGCACGAACCAAGCTTCTTTCAAACACAACTAATGAACCGTAAACATTCAAAACACGTATCTTATATCGTTGGAAAGGTAATTTAATGAGGAATACAACTAAACACATTTCATCAAACAAAAACATCATTTTCAATAACCGAATTCTCGTTGAATGATCATTTAAAGCTCATTATCAAAGTTTCAAGTTCATAAAATGTTTAAGATGATTCGGGAACTTAATACACACATATAATACCCCATTTCGTAGGTAATTATGCATACAATACTACTATGTTACGACCCCAAAGTTGTATAATGTTAATGTGAAATAAGCTTAAATGATGGTTCCTTAGAAGAGGGGTATATAAGGAACCTAAGTAGTCCTAATTAGATAGCCATTGCATTGTAAATGAGTTATAGAAGCTGTGGAATGTAAATCTTATTGATTCTCTCTCATACCGAGTCTCCTTTACACTTACCGAATCTCATTCTAACTTGTCTTTTCTTATAATCTCAACATGATCTAACCTATCATTTGGTATCAGAGCTTCCAGGAAGTGATATTACATCACTAGATCGATCTAGAGATTGAAGATTACAGAATCTGAGCACTCTCGGTATATTGAATCAGATTCGGTATAATCGAATCTAATAATCTGATGTTCAGATTCTTGTGATAATTTTAGCGAAGGTGTATTAGGTTGATTAGAAAGAGTTTCAATCATTATTACAGCTTTTTAACATCAATTATGAAGAATCAAGTTGATTTTTAGAGTTCGTGGCTAAAACTCTCGGTATTCATCATTTCTAGCTTGATTTTGTAGTTTAGTAAAGGTTTGAGGTTTCAGTTGTGATCGTGAGGTGTTTAATCACATTTCTGAAGGTTTAATTTCTTCAATTCTTCAAGTTTTGAAGATTTGATCTACGTTCGGTATCGTAACTGCCATACCGAATCTGCTTCAAAGCTATTAATTCTTAATCAGTGTTGCAGATTGTGATGTGTTTGTGATTCTATCACATTCGGTTTGGTCATACGCAGCTAATTGGTGTGATTTGAGAAAGGATTCGTTTGAATTCTAAGTTTTCATACTTAGACTCGGTATTGTCAACTGCTACAGTTGACATTCGGTATCCTATACATTCGGTATCTTTGATATTTTGTGTGATACTAACTTGTTTCCTTATGCAGCAAGGTTACAGAATCTAGTTCAAAGGAATTAAATTGTGTTTGAATTCAAATTCATAGAGAATCTGACTATCGAGTTAGATACCGAATCAGAAACTCGGTATCACTTAATTCATTGGTTTTAAGTGTTCTCAGGCTACAATTCTTATGGTTACCGAATCTATACTGAATCTGGGTGTGTTACTTGTATTTCTGATCAGTTTCTGATACATAATCTGGTTTACCGAATCTGCTACAGTACAAAATCTATACCGAATCTGCTACAGTACCGAATCATATACCGAATCTGACATTTTTGTTAGATTATTGTGATTTTTCATCCTAGATTTGTGTAATACCGAATCTACCTCATTTTCAAGATGTCTACTCAAGATACTTTGATCATTGGATCAGATTCCCGTCCTCCAGTGTTGTTTGATGGCAAGTACACTCAGTGGCTTCACCGAATCACTCAGTACATAGACTATAAGGGTGAGAAAGCAAAGTACATATGGGCTTCTCTGAGAGATGGTCCAGTTGTAGATTATCATCCGGATACTGGTATGCCAATTCCAGAGTATGAACTTTCTGGTGATAAACGTGAGAGAGCTCAGGGTGACATAGAGGAAAAGAACATTGTTATGCATGCTATCCCGTATGAGTTGTTTGAAAATGTTGATAGTAACACCACTGCAAAAGATATATGGGATGAGATCAAACGACAGCAAGAAGGTTATGACATGTCAGATGTTACTAAACTGAATAAGGCTCTGGGATTTTATGACGATTTCAAGTAGGAACCTGATGAACCACTCAAGGATACCTACCGTTGTTTCAATGGTGTTCTCAATGAGTTGAAATGGTGCAAGATCATAAAAGTAAATGCTGAAGTCAACATGAAATTTCTCAAAAAGCTTAATGTTGATTGGCTTCGTTATGGAACCATTGTTCGATCTACCAAAGAGATTGACAAGTTAACTATTCATGAGCTTGTTGGAGTTCTTATGCATTACTAACCTGAAGTGTGTAAACTTCAAGAAGGAAGGAAAGAGTCATCTCCAAGTGACCCTCTTGCTCTCATTGCCAAAAAGAAGAGCAAATCATTTACGACTTCCAAAAGTTTGTCCAAGAAAGTGCTTGTTGAAGAATCAACTGATTCGGAAGAGTTGAATCTTTCGGATTGATGATTCTCACCTTGAATTAGTCAAAATGGCAGCCATGCTCACAAAAGCCTTGAACAAACACAAGTTCAAAGGCAAATCAAGCAATCAACGTAAGAACTCATCGTCTTTCTCGTACTACAAGAAAGCTGATCACTCAAAACAACAACAACGTACTAATGATTCTAAGAAGGATGAATCAATCTGTTTCAATTGTGGCAAAGCTGGTCATTACTCTCGTGAGTGCAAGATGTGACGACCCGGAAATTTTCGATCAAATTTAAACTTAATCTTTATATGTTTCCAATACGATAAGTAAAGTCTGTAATGTTTAGTCTCGAAAACTTTGGAACAATTTACATGAATGAATTTGCCCTTTTGACCATTTCCGACGATTCACGAACAATTAATAGTAAATAGATATGTGTGTGTGTGTATATATATATATATATATATATATATATATATATATATATATAATTGAGAATATAATTTGAAATATTATATGTTGTTGTTATTAAAATTAATTATTTAAAATAAAATAAAAATATGATATTATAATAATTATTATTTAAAATATATCAATATATATAATTGGAGTATATTAAATATATATATATTAAAAATGAGCTATATAAATTATAGGCTTATTAAAAATGTATTTAGGAGCTAATTGTTAAATTTGAACAATTTTCATATTTTACCTGGGATCGATCGTGGATAGTTAATTTAATTTTTATTTAATAAGTTTAAACAATTAATAACCGTTTTTATAAAATAATAATTAGAATAAATAAAGATATTTAATTTGGGATTTTTTTCCAAAGACTACTATCCGTTACTGAGTATCAACGGAGTACGAATTTTAGTCCGTAAATGAAATAGTAGATGACGGCTAATAATTTATACGTTTATATTTAAATTATATTATAATATTATATTCTCAATTCAGTTATCATTTTCAATCATGCTTTTGATATATACTGTATCTAATTGATTATTTTACTATGCATAATTGGTATTAGGAATTATTGTGTTATTTCTTGCATCCTTGAAACTTATATATTTATATAATACATTTTACATATATGGATACTAGAGTTAACATCACCCATTACTTTCTTCCTCTTCAAGAACTCCTTCGGCAACCATTGTTTTCAAACCACACCCTGCAACCAACTCCTCATCACTCTCATCACCTTCACCCACCAATCGAACCACCATGATCACCACCATTGAACAACATCATGCGTCATCATCAAACGGTTAGTTTCTATACAATTGAAACCCACTTTGTTTTGTTACTTGTGTTACCGTTCGAAGAACGTACACCCACAATTTGTTAAACTTCTGTATTGTCAAACTACTTCTATTCTACAATAATACTTCTGGTTTTATGTACATTTTCATTCTGTCAAACAGGCCTCAGACCAAATTTCCCTTCATGGTTGCTAATTTCTGTTTTCCTGTTGCTGCCGTCCACAACCCTCACCACTACTTTCACCCGCCACTTTTCACTACCCATGAACACTATATAACCACTACCTTCTTTGTGTCATTTCTATTTCAACCCAAGAACACTACATGTTACTATTTAACAACCATCACTCATTTCTAATGCTACGATTTCCCTTTCTGTTTCTATTGATAAAACTACCAATAAATTACCTTCTGTCTTCCTTCTGTTTTGAACCAATACCCTCATCACCACCATTGGACATCACTCTAAACCACCACCTTCTCTCTCTTATCCAGCCATCATAGACCACCATCACAATACACCATCATCTATCACCTTCATTGTGAACAACTACTACTTTCATCTCTGCCTAGTTTTCGAGCTGCATCTGCAGTTATTACTTCTGCTACTCGCTAATCGAAACCCTACAACACCATAAATTCACCACCCTAATTCCTTTCTGTTTCACTATTTCTGTTTCAAGATGCAACACCATCGAGCAACACGATCAACAAATCATAAAACTCACCACCTTCGGTCATTTAAACACCACCTTCAACACAATCATAAAACACCATTCGAAAGTCTATTGTTTCTATTGAACCAATCACCCAAATACAATTCAATAAATACATCATTTATTATCGCCAAATATAACGATCACGCACCTGTGCAAACTAGTACATCTAAATTCTTTCAAATTCGGCCAACAATGAAAACCATTAAAGATTGTTAATATGATACTGTTCCGATTAAAATATCAAACACATGCTATTGTTATTATGAACAAACTATACACTGCTACTGTTGCTCGTTTGTGTTCAACCAATCGAAAAACCCTTTTGTCGAATTGTTACTTTCCAGCAGTGGTCGCTACTTCTTCTGTTTCAATTGAACCGACAACCGATTTATAAAAAAAACGAAAACCATTGAGATACCGATGCATCTTCTTCGTTTTTCTTTTTCTTTTCTCTATTAATGAATATAAATGAAAGTGGGAATGAGCAGTAACAATAATAATGGGGACGGATATATGATTAGATAATGATGGCTTCTTGTTTCTGTTTTGAATCCTAAGTTTAAGAAAAAGAATGTGGACCATGTTCCAGTGTTACTATGGGTTGTTATGTTTATGATCATGGGCTGACATTTGGGCCGCTACTATGTTCAAACCCAATCCAAAATGGTGTAATTGTTACGGGAACGTGATTATCTGATACATGGTTGAAGGGAAACAGGAAAGTGTCGGGTTAAGTAATTTAATCCTATAATATAAATCAGAAATAGATAAATGGAGGGATGGTTACGCCTGTTTGGTGATTAGCGAGAGGTCTCGGGTTCGAGCCCTCTCTGAGGCATTTTTTTTGGGGAAAAGCTTTTAAAAGTAGTCTCATTCTATAATTAAGAATTATTGTTATTATTATTATTATTATTATTATTATTATTATTATTATTATTATTATTATTATTATTATTATTATTATTATTATTATTATTATTATTATTATTATTATTATTATTATTAAGTATTATTACCAAAACCATTATTTTTAATATCATTATTTTAATATATTATTATTATCATCATTATTACTACAAATAAAATGACCCATATTAGTATAAAAATTATTTTCAATATCATTATTAAATCTAATTATTAGTATTAGTATTATTATTATTATTTTAGTATTATTATAGTTGTTAATTTTACAAATAAAAGGGATTTGTATATAAAAAGTATATTATATACTATATGTTTACAAAATGTTATATCCTATAATAGTAACTAAATTACATATGGTATATAAATATATTTGCATATATTATAAGTGATAATATAAACATGTATATAAATATAAATATAAATTTTAATACGTTATATATTTATAACATTAATTTATAATTTAATAATATTACAATAAAACATATACATATATGAGACATATAATTTATATCACTAATAATTATATGTGAATTTATTCGATCACAATTATATGTGTTAATATATATAACTGATATAGGTTCGTGAATCCGAGGTCAACCCTGCATTGTTCAGTTCAGTCGTATGCATATTTTTACTACAAAATATCGTATTGTGAGTTCATTTGCTCCCTTTTACTCTTTACATTTTTGAGACTGAGAATACATGCGCTGCTTTTACAACTGCTTTATTAAATGCTTTTGAAATACATTTTGAACCGATTATACATGAAATACTTTTATAAATGTTTGACAAGATAGACACAAGCAAAACATTCCTCGAATGAATTATTATGTAGACAGATGTTCTGTGGATTATTATTGAATTATGTGGACATGATAATTGCCACCAATTGATGAATATATTTTCCACTGATTATCATTACTTGGTAACCTAAGAATTAGAATCGGGTATGGCCCTAATTTACGCGAATCCTAAAGGTAGCTGCCGGGTTTAACACCCCCACCCAGAATGTTCACTAGACGGAATAGCTAGTGGGCATGGTGTTTAGTACTTCGAAGTTTATATGATTATTATACAGACGAGACGTTCTGTTTTGGGGATATTATTGATGTGCATTATATGTTAAGGTCGGTTACCATGTTGAGCAATGAAATCGTTATGAATGTTATGTATCGAGAGAATGATTTTTATACACAGGTTATGTGTATTAGTTTTATGCACGAGATATGTGCACAATTATTTAAAAATCACGAGGCAACCTACGGGGGAGAAAAGGATACGAACCTACTCTGCTAAGCATTATGAAAAATAGTTTCGTACACGAGATAGGTGTACTGTATTTGAATCTTGTGGTCTATCAAAATGATGAATTTTATTGTTTACGATAAACTTATGAACTCACCAACCTTTTGGTTGACACTTTAAAGCATGTTTATTCTTAGGTATGAAAGAAATCTTCCGCTGTGCATTTGATCATATTAGAGATACTTGGAGTCATTCATGACATATTTCAAAAGACGTTGTATTCGAGTCATCGAGTTCATCAAGATTATTACTAAGTCAATTATAGTTGGATATATTAGGAAATAGTATGCATGCCGTCAACTTTCGATGTAATGAAAGTTTGTCTTTTAAAAATGAATGCAATGTTTGTAAAATGTATCATATAGAGGTCAAGTACCTTGCGATGTAACGAATTGTAATGTATTCATCTGGATAGATTAGGACAGGTCATTAGACAAGATGCCTAAGAAGAAGGATGCAGCTTACTACAAGAAGAAAATGTTGATGGCAAAGATTGTGGAAACTGGGGGAGAGAGCTGAAACTGTTTGATGATACTTGGTTTAACTGGACTGATGATTCAGATTCAGAGGTGGAACATGCAAATGTTTGCAAGGTAACTAAGCTCATCAAAGCTAAGGAAGTAATGGAGAATTCTGACTCAGTATCTGATGATGATGAGGTACAATCATCTGAAATTCCACCTGATTTTATAAAAGTGCAAAATGACATGATGAAGAATTTGGTCTTAATGTCAAAAGAAGTCAACGGTTTAAAATCTGAAAACAAGGTTTTAAAAGATAAAATCAAACTTTCTGAGACCAAACCATCTTCATCTAAATTACAATCGGAATTGCAAAGATTAACTGTCCAACTCAGCTCCACGGAAACTGAGTTGGAAGATCTTAAAAAATTAATTCATCTGATTAAGGTCGAAAGGACAGATTATCGTCTAAAATCGGAGCGACTTGCAGAAAAAGTTCAATTTTTAGAAAAAGATCTTTCTGATTTGAAAACTCAACATCAACCCACACTTTCAAAGCTAAACAAGAAAATTATTCAATTGGAAAACACCATAATTGAAAAGAACTCTGAAATTTCTTCATTGTCAAAAGAGTCTTTTCAAATAAAAGCACAACTTGCTCGATATGAGGAAAAACTCTATCGAACAGATCAATCCAAATCTATCATGAATATGGAACTTTCAAGACAAACAATTTTCATGAATAGACCAAAGATAATTCATGGTGAAAAGTGGGGGTTGGGTTATGAAGTTTCTAAGATCTTAGATAATGCTTCCAAAAAGATTCCAGGATTATATCATTCTGATTACTTTCAAGCTGGTTTACCATCTCATTTTGTGCATGCTTCTGATGCTGATTTTGATGATATTATTGTTAATCGCAAATCTAGAAAATACCATCAAATTTGCTTAATGTATGAGAAAATCAATGCTAAAATGGGTAAATCAAATCCTGAATTCTTGAAGGAACTTGTTGAAACTGAAAAGAATATGCAACATGAAAATTATGTGCCTAAGCGTAGACTGGTTTATATCCCAACACTCATGCTAGAGAAATACATTTTAATGCTTGAGAGTGAAGTATTTAACAAACCTAGTTCCAGCATTACTGCCATAGATGAGGTGTTTGATGAACCAACTTTTGATGTGAAACCAATTCTACCGGCCTTACCTACGTGTTCTGATAATATTTTCTTTGAAGACCTAGCACATGAACTAACTGTCTTCTTTAAGACAGAATCCCCAGGTCAAACTGATTTAGATGTAAAGGTAGAACCTTAAGAAGAACCAACTGTTGAAAACTTGATAGACTTTGACACAACAATTGATCCTTTGAATGAATTTTACGCAAACATACCTGTTGTATGAAACTTGAAACGTATATTAGGTATAGTTAAACAGGAAAATGTTGATTTGTAACTTAAGTGTCAATCATTAGAACAAATGCTTGCTTTGTGTGATAATTTGCCTCCACTTCCTAAGAAAGAATGTACTTATGATTTTAAGGAAGGTGAAGTGCTAGTTTTTGCAGAGGAATTATGTCTTGAGATTAAGAGCTTAAAACAAAAAAATAATTCAACTAAAACAGGCTAATACACTTAAGCAATCATCTACTGTTAAAACCAATGTGCCTGAATGTGTTGGTGGGATTAATAAGAAAGTGAAGGGAACAACAACATCTACGGATGCAAAACCCATTACTATTCTTCAAAACCCACTACGTTCTCAATTAGGTAAACGTGTTTCAAAAGTTGCACCTTCAACCCAATTTGTTGTCAAGAGAGTTCATTCTCAAAATGGTTCTGTGTTAACTAAAAAGATTCATATGATTCCAATGTCAAATCAATCAAAGGAAAGTCTTTTTACGAAATCAGTCAAGTCAACACAACACACAAGTCCAAAACTCAATTTGAGTGAGTATGATGCAAAGGAACGTAAAATCAATTTAGAAATTTTGCAAAATAAATCATCTCATGTGTCAACTGGAAAGTTTGGACGTGTAACTAACAGAGGTGTTTTTCGTGTCACAGGTCATAATTTAAATTTGACTTACAAGTCTGTATGGGTTCCTAAGTCCATGACTAAGAAAGTAGCAACCAAACCAAAGCAATCTACTAGTCGACCTAGGAAATCATCTCATGTCTTTCAATTTGCGTCTGTGAACAAAACATCTTCTTGGAATAAGTTGTGTGTTAAGACTTCTGATAATGAAGTAAAACTTGATATTGCATATGATGCTTCATGTAATGTGTTTTTAAATGATGCTTTATTGTCTAAATTGCATGATGCTTTATGTGATTATCTCATTGTTGATCCAAAGTTTATTGTTGGTACTAACCGTAGAGGACCCAAGAAACTTTGGGTACCTAAACACTAGGAAATTAACGTTTTCAGGGTTTCGACGTCGGTGTTTGGTATATCGATTCCGGTTGCTCACGACACATGACGGGCGATAAATCCTTGCTTGTCAATTTCATTGACAAATTCCTAGGAATGGTTACTTTTGGAAACGATGAGATTGCAGAAATAACGGGTTATGGAGATTTTGTGAAAAATGGCATAACGATCAAACGAGTCTCTTATGTTGAGGGTTTAGGGTGTAGTTTATTTAGTGTCAGCCAATTTTGTGACGGACATCTCAAGGTTTTCTTTGAACGTCGTCAATGCTCGGTGCAATCCACCGATGGAAACGATCTCCTTGTTGCCTCAGAAAGTTTGATCCTCATGGCGATCAGGCCATATTTCTCAGTTATTCTTCGAACAAATTTTTCTATCGTGTCTATCACAAACGGACAAAGATGATCAAGGAAAGCATTAATGTAAGGTTCGATGAGTTATCAGGAATGGCTTTTGAACAACTCAGTTCAAAACCCGATCCTAACCTAACTACTACTTCTTCCGCGCAAAATTCAATTTTCTTGAAGAAGAGTGTTCCTACGGTAACAACAGAGGAACTGGATATGTTGTTTGATAGTCTTTATGCTCCTCAATGGAATTCAAATGTTCAAGCCGTACCGGTTACACCATCAAAGTCAACTACTGTGGAGACTCAACCAAGTCTTTTTGACGAAGATACAACAACAACTGATTCACCTGTTGCTTCTTCATTCTCCCTCCCACCTCCTGATGATAATCTTGAACCAATTCAAGATACGTCTGTTCATATAACTCCAGTTGTTTCTCTAGATACTCAACTAAATCCATTGGAAAATGTTACATCAGATTAAGCGGACCAAGGCTCAACGTCAACAACGGTTGATGTTTCAATGGATACCACTGATGTACAATCTCTTCCACATAACAATCGATGGACTAAAAGTCATCCAATTGATCTTATCATTAGCGATGCATCTGCTCCAGTCTTAACTCGAAGGGTAACTCGGAATATGTATAGACACTGCCTTTCTTAGTAAGATTTAACCAACAACGGTTGCTCAAGCTTTACTAGATCTGAACTGGGTGGTAACAATGCAAGAAGAAATCAATCAGTTTGATCATTTGAAAGTATCGCGATTAGTTCCAAGACCAACGGGGCAACGACCAATAAGGGTTAAGTGGATATTTAAGAACAAGAAGGATTCTGATGGAATTGTGGTTCGAAATAAGGCACGTCTGGTTGCCAAGGGATATCGACAACAAGAGGGTATTGATTATGACGAAACGTTTGCTCCGGTTGCTAGGATTGAGGCTATTAGTCTTTTCCTTGCATTTTCTTCTCATATGAAATTCACGGTGTTTCAAATGGATGTCAAAACTGCTGTTCTGAACGGTCATCTTCAAGAGGAAGTTTATGTTGATCAACCAGATGAAGGTTTTTCGTATGCCCGAGAGACATATTTAATTAATGTGGCTAATATGTTATGATCCAAGTCGGGTCATACCCAATAACAAGCTTACCGACACCTTAATTGTATTTAATCTTAATGAATGGATAATTAAATGAATACGTGACACTTGAATTTTAGAAAATCGGTTTTCTAAAATATTATTACTTGAGATAAATTATTTGGATAATTTATATGATGAGGATTTAATTATTTATAGGTTTTAAATAATTAAGTGGTGTTATATTTTATAAAATGGTTTATAAAAGGAAAGTAACTTAACAAATAACTTGTTTTATAAAAAAATTTGCATTTTTTTAACCCTTGAGGAGGTGGCGGTTTTGGCATGCCCAAGGGGTCTCACCCATGATCATTTGTTACTTTTAAGATGCTACAACACCACATACACATGCTTAACTAGTCTACCCATGCTTTGAATCAAGTAATACAAGACACACATGCATTCAAACATTAAGACATAAGCAAAAACTCTCTCTTTCTTTTCTGCTGTGTTTCTGGCCGAAAGTTTTGGTGAGAAGAGGGAGTTCTTGGGTTTGTTTGAATTCTTATCTTCAAGTGTCAATAAATCCTAACCATAGTATTAGGTATTGGTATCAAGTTTAGGGTATTATCTCTTGAGGTTTCATCATTTTGAGGCTTACATTCTCATCATCTTTCAACTTCCTGCTGGCTAAATTTTCACAGCAAATAGAAGAGGTTTCTAGCTTGGTTTTATAAGTGTTTAAGTTTGTTAATCCTAAAAAACTTATGGGTTGTGTTGCATCAAAAGCTTGGGCTTTTACCCAAATTGTTCATCATCTTGTTCTTCAAACTCACCCTCAATTAACTTGAGGAGGTAATACATCTTCCTTCTTAATATATATATATATATATATATATATATATATATATATATATATATATATATATATATATATATATATATATATGTAAGTATTTATCCATGACTTGATATTAATATGGAATTTAACTTAATAGCTTAACTTGTTAACATGAACTTTACATAATGCTTCCGCTTGTTTTAACTACATTAAATTGGTTTAATGATCATGTTAACTATAAGAACATTTTGTTTATGAAACTTGTTAAATTCCATCAATTGTATCTAGAGCCGAGGTCTATGGATTATGCTTCCTATATTGTCTTTAAACCCACTATATTTGCATTCCAAGTACATGCATGAAAATGGAATACAAAAATTATCGGGTTTGGGAGGGTATGGAATTTTGGCCGAATTATAGGAGTCCTAAAAGTGGGTTTTGGGCTCTTCTATTTGGTTCATATTTGGTTGAATGATGGTGTTCACAATCTAAGCCTTGGCCTTGTGTTTGGTTGTATATTTGGTTGATGTAATATTATTCATTTGATTTGTAATAATATTTAATCATTTGGTTTGTAATATTATTCATTTGGCTATGTAATTTATTTTATATTTGGCATGTAAAATAGATTAGGAAGTATTTCATTTTTTAGAGAAAAATGTATTAGGATATATTTTGTAAAAATGAAGATACAAGAAGATGACTATGAAGAACACAAGGAAGGATGCAAGATTAAGTGGGAGATTTTGAAATCTCCTACTTTGTGTTATAACCCCTTTACCGGTGGCATTTGTTTTCGGCTAAACAAATGTCTACCAAATTGTCTTGATTGTGAACATATTGTTTTGCATGCTTGGTTGTTTATTGTATGATTGTAGATTGTATGTTTGCATGCTACAAGTTAATCACACAAGTTAACAACAAACTAAAATGGCAATTTAATTGGTTAAATTAGACATTATTAATGACATGCAAAACGACGATTTAATTGGTTAAATTAAAAATGGTAAAAGGATTGTAATAAATGGTTATTGAATCACATATATAAAATGGTTTATATCAAGTAATTGGCTAAATTACAAGACATGAAAATGGTTTTTCATAAGTAGCATACACTAAATGCATGTTGGTGTATGGCATAAAAGTTGTATTAAACTAGAAATAATGAAAATTTAAAATCCCTTTAATCAACAAGGCAAACAAGTTAAACGCCATCCTTTTGTGCAACACTTAAAAATATTGGGGAACTCTTAATGGGATAAAGGTCACCTAACCGTTGTGAGCAAACTAATATGATTGAGGTAAATTTCGTACACTTGTGGGATAAAGGTCACCTAACCACTTGTATGTTAAATTTACACGTTAGCACAAGTAGGACGACTTGATTTGGGAATCATGAACTTAGGGTCACCGAAGCATGAGAAACAAATAGGTGTTGATGGGATAAATATGCCATGCAAAAGGATTGCATGATCCCATAACTTAGAAGTTGCAAAAGGATTGCAATTGTCATATAATGACTACCTAGCTAAATCAAATGATGGGATAAAGGTCACCTAACCGAAATTTGGTTTACCGTTGGATTCTAAAATTTAATAAATATCAATTGGATTTAAAGGGTATTGATTGTTAAATTAAAATTGATACTTAAACAACTTTGTTAAATTTTGTAGATGGCCGCCAGTAACAACAACATTCCCAACGCACCCATCAACTTTAACAACCTATCGTTGAGGTCAATCCTCGAAAAGGAAAAACTCAACCATACGAACTTCATGGATTGGTTTCGCAATCTAAGAATCGTCCTCAAACTAGAGGATAGGGCATATGTGTTGGAAGACCCCATTCCCGATCAACCTGACGAGGATGATACGGAAGGCATGGCTTATTGGGAGAAATATTGCACCGATTCGGTGCAAGTTTCTTGCCTCATGCTTGGGACTATGATACCAGAACTCCAAAAGGATTTCGAGCATCATAGTGCATATGACATGATCACATAAGCTCGTATCGAGCGCCTAGAAATGGTTCGAGCGCTTCATGCATGTCGGATGGACGACTCCCAATCCGTTTCATCTTATGTCCTTAAGATGAAAAGCCTTATTGATCAGGCGAACCGTCTAAACTGCAATGTGTCTAATGAATTAGCCACGGACCTTATCCTTAATTCCTTGTCAAAGAGGTTTGACAGATTTTTAATGAATTACAACATGAATGGATGGGATAAGAGCATTGGCGAATTACATGCCATGCTTAAGACGGCCGAAGCGAGCATGGGTAAAAGGGCTTCACCCATGTTTATGATCAATGAAGGCGGGTCCAAAAACAATAACACTTCTAAGCCGAAGGCGGCTAAGAGGAAAGGACCTACCTACCAAGGCAAGGGCAAGGGAAAGGGGAAGATGGTTACCCCAACCAACAATAACAAGAAGCAAAAGGTTGCCAGTAAAGCTAACCCCAAGGAAGATCCGTGCTTTGGTTGCGGTGAAATGGGTCACTGGAAACGCAACTGCCCGGTCTACCTAAAGGAGTTGAAAGAAAAGAGGGATGCAGGGCAAACCTCAGGTAATGTATATATGGTATACGTTGAGCTTAGTATTACTTCTTCTAATACATGGGTATTAGACACAGGGTGTGGAACTCATATTTGCAATTCTTTGCAGGGGTTCAAAAGAAGTAATCAAGATGCGGGAACAATAAGTCTCTTCATGGGAAATGGAGCAAGGGTGCAAGTGAAAGCTCATGGAGACTTTGTTTTAAAGCTTCCAAGTGGTTTGGTGCTTATTTTGAAAAATGTTTTGTATGCACCCGATTTATCACGAAACATTATTTCTGTATCCCATTTGAAACAATATGGTTTTAATCTTAATTTCATTAATGATGATATCCATGTTTATTTAGATAATGTGTTCTATTTTAAGGCTTCGCCTTTGAATGGTATTTATGAATTGGCTCATGATGACACATCATTCAATAGCTCAATGTTCCATGCAAACAACAAGAAACTCAAAAGGGATTTGAGTGATTCCTACTTATGGCATTGTCGCCTTGGTCACATAAATAAGAACCGAATGCATACACTTCAAAAGAATGGACTTTTGAAATCAAATGAACTAGACTCATTTGATGTATGTAAATCTTGTTTATAAGGCAAAATGACTAAAGCACCTTTCAAAGGGACCTATGAAAGGGCTAAAGACTTATTGGGATTAATACATTCGGATGTATGTGGACCCTTTAAGCCCATAACTAGGAATGGTGAAAGATACTTCATTACTTTCATTGATGACTTTAGTCATTTCGGATATGTCTACTTATTAAGACACAAGGACGTAACTTTTGAAGCATTCAAGGAATATCAAAATGAAGTACAAAATCAACTCAATAAGACAATCAAGGTACTTCGTACCGATAGAGGAGGTAAATACCTAAGCGATGCTTTCCAAGATCATCTTAGAAGTTGTAGGATTATCTCGCAACTTACTTCACCCGGGACACCACAGCTTAATGGTGTATCTGAAAGGAGGAACCGAACCCTAATGGATATGGTTCGATCTATGATGGCTAGGAGCTCGTTACCTCTATCATTTTGGGGTTATTGCCTATGCTCCACGGCTCGTATTTTAAATATGGCCCCAACCAAGAAAGTGGAACGAACTCCTCATGAGATGTGGTTTGGAAAACCTCCATCTCTATCATACTTAAAGGTATGGGGATATGAAGCTTATCCTAAGAGTTACGTCCCTAATAAGTTGAATGCTCGATCCACGAAGTGTATCTTCATAGGATATCCCAAGGATGATATGGGATACTATTTCTATGATCCTTCCGAGCAGAATGTATTTGTTGCTCGGAAGGCTGAATTCCTTGAAACTAAGTTCTTAATGGAAGGAAATAGTGAAAGGAAGATAGATCTTGAAGAGATACAAGATCAAGTAAATGATACACAATTGGTTGACACTAGCACTCAACATGAAAATGTTGAGAATGATCAAATGGATGATCAAAATACACAAGACGTTCATAGATCTGTTAGGATTAGTAATCCTCCTGAGAGATATGGGTTTCTCAGGATGGTTGCTATGTGGTTGATTTGGATGAACCAACAAACTACCAAGATACTTTATCAAGGATTGATAAGGATAAATGGCAGGAAGCCATGAACGCTGAGATGCAATCCATGTAGGACAACCAAGTTTGGGAACTTGTTGAACAACCTACTAGCTCAAGGCTAGTTGATTGTAAATGGCTTTTCAAAATGAAAACTAACATACATGGAAACTTGGATACATATAAAGCTAGACTTGTAGCAAAAGGTTTCACTCAAACATAAGGGGTTGACTATGATGAAACTTTTTCGCCTGTGGCAATGCTAAAGTCTATTAAGATATTACTTGCCATTGCTGCTCATTATGATTATGAAATATGGCAAATGGATGTCAAGAATGCTTTCCTAAATAGACATCTTGAGGAAGATGTCTATATGGTTCAGCCTGAGGGTTTTGTTGATCCAAAATATCTTAAAAAGATATGCAAGTTAAAGAAGTCAATCTACGGATTGAAACAAGCATCTAGAATGTGGAATCATCGTTTTAATGAGGAGGCCAAGAATTTTGGCTTCATTAAAAATGGTGATGAAGCTTGTGTATACAAGAAAGCTAGTGGGAGCACTATCATGTGAAATGTCCCGTTCTTATTGATTAAAAACGTTCCATATTAATTGATTTCGTTGCGAGGTTTTTGTAGTGACCCGAACTTTTCCAAGTTTATATATATTAATTGAGATTGATATTTACATGATTAAATGTTTTCAACATGTTAAGCAATCAAACTTGTTAAGACTTGATTAATTGAAATATGTTTCATATAGACAATTGACCACCCAAGTTGACCGGTGATTCACGAACGTTAAAACTTGTAAAAACTATATGATGACATATATATGGATATATATATAGTTAACATGATACTATGATAAGTAAACATATCATTAAGTATATTAACAATGAACTACATATGTAAAAACAAGACTACTAACTTAATAATTTTTAAACGAGACATATATGTAACGATTATCGTTGTAAAGACATTTAATGTATATATATCATATTAAGAGATATTAATGCATGATAATATCATGATAATATAATAATTTAAAATCTCATTTGATATTATAAACATTGGGTTAACAACATTTAACAAGATCGTTAACCTAAAGGTTTCAAAACAACACTTACATGTAACGACTAACGATGACTTAACGACTCAGTTAAAATGTATATACATGTAGTGTTTTAATATGTATTTATACACTTTTGAAAGACTTCAATACACTTATCAAAATACTTCTACTTAATAAAAATGCTTACAATTACATCCTCGTTCAGTTTCATCAACAATTCTACTCGTATGCACCCGTATTCGTACTCGTACAATACACAGCTTTTAGATGCATGTACTATTGGTATATACACTCCAATGATCAGCTATTAGAAGCCCATGTGAGTCACCTAACACATGTGGGAACCATCATTTGGCAACTAGCATGAAATATCTCATAAAATTACAAAAATATGAGTAATCATTCATGACTTATTTACATGAAAACAAAATTACATATCCTTTATCTCTAATCCATACACCAACGACCAAAAACACCTACAAACACTTTCATTCTTCAATTTTCTTCATCTAATTGATCTCTCTCAAGTTCTATCTTCAAGTTCCAAGTGTTCTTCATAAATTCTACAAGTTCTAATTACATAAAATCAAGAATACTTTCAAGTTTGCTAGCTCACTTCCAATCTTGTAAGGTGATCATCCAACCTCAAGAAATCTTTGTTTCTTACAGTAGGTTATCATTCTAATACAAGGTAATAATCATATTCAAACTTTGGTTCAATTTCTATAACAATAACAATCTTATTTCAAGTGATGATCTTACTTGAACTTGTTTTCGTGTCATGATTCTGCTTCAAGAACTTCAAGCCATCCAAGGATCCGTTGAAGCTAGATCCATTTTTCTCTTTTCCAGTAGGTTTATCCAAGGAACTTAAGGTAGTAATGATGTTCATAACATCATTCGATTCATACATATAAAGCTATCTTATTCGAAGGTTTAAACTTGTAATCACTAGAACATAGTTTAGTTAATTCTAAACTTGTTCGCAAACTAAAGTTAATCCTTCTAACTTGACTTTTAAAATCAACTAAACACATGTTCTATATCTATATGATATGCTAACTTAATGATTTAAAACCTGGAAACACGAAAAACACCGTAAAACCGGATTTACGCCGTCGTAGTAACACCGCGGGCTGTTTTGGGTTAGTTAATTAAAAACTATGATAAACTTTGATTTAAAAGTTGTTATTCCGAGAAAATGATTATTATTATGAACATGAAACTATATCCAAAAATTATGGTTAAACTCAAAGTGGAAGTATGTTTTCTAAAATGGTCATCTAGACGTCGTTCTTTCGACTGAAATGACTACCTTTACAAAAACGACTTGTAACTTATTTTTCTGACTATAAACCTATACTTTTTCTGTTTAGATTCATAAAATAGAGTTCAATATGAAACCATAGCAATTTGATTCACTCAAAACGGATTTAAAATGAAGAAGTTATGGGTAAAACAAGATTGGATAATTTTTCTCATTTTAGCTACGTGAAAATTGGGTAACAAATCTATTCCAACCATAACTTAATCAACTTGTATTGTATATTATGTAATCTTGAGATACCATAGACACGTATACAATGTTTCGGCATATCATGTCGACATATCTATATATTCGGAACAACCATAGACACTCTATATGTGAATGTTGGAGTTAGCTATACAGGGTTGAGGTTGATTCCAAAATATATATAGTTTGAGTTGTGATCAATACTGAGATACGTATACACTGGGTCGTGGATTGATTCAAGATAATATTTATCGATTTATTTCTGTACATCTAACTGTGGACAACTAGTTGTAGGTTACTAACGAGGACAGCTGACTTAATAAACTTAAAACATCAAAATATATTAAAAGTGTTGTAAATATATTTTGAACATACTTTGATATATATGTATATTGTTATAGGTTCGTGAATCAACCAGTGGCCAAGTCTTACTTCCCGACGAAGTAAAAATCTGTGAAAGTGAGTTATAGTCCCACTTTTAAAATCTAATATTTTGGGATGAGAATACATGCAGGTTTTATAAATGATTTACAAAATAGACACAAGTACGTGAAACTACATTCTATGGTTGAATTATCGAAATCGAATATGCCTCTTTTTATTAAGTCTGTTAATCTAAGAATTAGGGAACAGACACCCTAATTGACGCGAATCCTAAAGATAGATCTATTGGGCCTAACAAACCCCATCCAAAGTACCGGATGCTTTAGTACTTCGAAATTTATATCATATCCGAAGGGTGTCCCGGAATGATGGGGATATTCTTATATATGCATCTTGTTAATGTCGGTTACCAGGTATTCACCATATGAATGATTTTTATCTCTATGTATGGGATGCGTATTGAAATATGAAATCTTGTGGTCTATTATTATGATTTGATATATATAGGTTAAACCTATAACTCACCAACATTTTTGTTGACGTTTTAAGCATGTTTATTCTCAGGTGATTATTAAGAGCTTCCGCTGTCGCATACTTAAATAAGGACGAGATTTGGAGTCCATGCTTGTATGATATTGTGTAAAAACTGCATTCAAGAAACTTATTTTGTTGTGACATATTTGTATTGTAAACCATTATGTAATGGTCGTGTATAAACAGGATATTTTAGATTATCATTATTTGATAATCTACGTAAAGCTTTTTAAGCCTTTATTGATGAAATAAAGGTTATGGTTTGTTTTAAAATGAATGTAGTCTTTGAAAAATGTCTCATATAGAGGTCAAAACCTCGCAACGAAATCAATTAATATGGAACGTTTTTAATCAATAAGAACGGGACATTTCAGTTGGTATCAGAGCCTTGTTCTTAGAAAACCAGAATTTTGCATTAGTATGTCTTATCGAGTTTGTTAGGATGCATTAGTGAGTCTGGACTTCGACCGTGTTTACTTGAAAAATGATTGCTTAACAAATTTTGTTGGAAACTATATATTTTTAACATGTGAATATTATGTGATATATTAGTCTCTTAACGCGTTTGATATTATGTGATAGATGTCTACCTCTAGAACTAGTCCCATTGACTCACCTAATAATAATGAAGAGTCAAATGTAAATTGGAATGATTCGTGGACTGATTCACAAGTTCCAGAAGAGGAACCGGAAGAAGAGTCGGAACCGGAAGAAGAATTGGAACCGGAAGAAGAATCGGAACCGGATGAAGAAATAGAACCGGTGGGGGAAATAATAAAACGGTTAAGTAAAAGAAAATCCTCAACCAACCGACCAAGGTTAATTATGGTCAATGGTGTTTCCGCCAAGGAAGCAAAATATTGGGAGGATTACCAATTCTCCGATGAATCGGATTCCGACGAGAATTCCGATGATGTTATAGAAATTACCCCAACTGAATTTAAAAAGAAAGAAAATAATAAGGGAAAGGGCCTAAAAATAGAGAAATCTAATTCCAACCCCGATGAACTTTATATGTATCATCAACCCCCGAAGTCCTTAAGTTGTAACAATGACCCGGGAACCTCTAAACCACCAGGTTTTTCTAAACCAATGTGGAAAACGACGGCTCGTATTAGAGGAACATCATATATCCCTAGAAACTTGGCAAAACGAACCAAAACCGAAGAAGAAGAAACAAGCGAGTCGGAATAAGATAGTTGTACTCGTGTGGTGTAATATATGTAATATAGTGTGCTTATGCTTTATGATATATGTAAAAATTGCTTGTATTAATAAGTATTTTTTTATGAATCTAACTCTTGTCTATTTTACAGTATAAAAACACAAAATGGATAGACAACCCAATATTTTAAGAGACCTACCCAGAGACATGATTGATGAAATCTTGTCTAGAGTCGGTCAGAATTCTTCGGCACAACTATTTAAGGCGAGATCAGTTTGTAAGACATTTGAAGAACGTTCCAAGAATGCCTTGGTTTATAAAAGGCTTTCGTTCGAAAGATGGGGGATATCACATTGGGAAATCCATAAGTTACGATGTGTTTACTTTGACGCATATATTGCGGGGAACCCAAATGCTATTTTACGCAATGGGTTAAGAAATTATTTTGACTCAATATATCCAAATATCGGACTTCGTGATTTAGAAAAAGCGGCTAACATGCAACATAAAGAAGCATGTTATGCTTACGGATTAGTAATGTTCGCTTCTCACCAAAGTGAGAACAAGAACATCGGGCTACAACTATTAAACAAAACATTCCCACAAGTGACGGAGTTGGTAATTGGGGTAAGAAATGAGGTTTTTAGATTGTTACGGGACTGTTGGACATTACGTAACCCTCGTCCCTTTGACGACGATACAACACGCTGTCTTATCAACGGCCATAACGGTTATGTTCCACAAGACCAAGGATGGGAAGTAATCCTAGTAAAACCAGAATGCATGACTTGTTTCTGGATGTATGAATTATGTGTCTTTATTGCCTTTGCTGAATGACTTGTGTACTAGCTAGAATTATCTTCACAACCATCTTGTATCAAATTTATTGTATGCTATATTTCATGCTATATGTAAAATAAACGGTATTGTAAGTTTGTAAAATATTGTGTAAAAGTTTGAACGCGAAATATTATTATAATCAGTTTTTCATATAGAATTGTAGTAGTTGAATTGTATATTAGTTACTAAGTATGAACTTAACGGGTAGGTACTACCCGAATTTAAACTTATAAAACACTAATATGAAGAAAAAGCTTTTATAAATGAGTTCATATTATGCTACGAAATACTATTAACTACTCTTAATATTCTATATGATTAACTTGTTCCATTTGACTATTTTGATGGAAATGGCACCGACTACTCGACACACTGTGAATATGAATGAAGAGGAATTTCGTACTTTTCTAGCTTCAAACATAGCCGCAGTACAGGCTGCGCTACATACCAACAATAACCTGGGATCTAGCAGTACATGAAATCGTGTAGGATGCACCTACAAAGAATTCACTGCCTGCAAACCTTTGGAATTTGATGGAACCGAAGGACCGATCGGATTGAAACGGTGGACCGAGAAGGTCGAATCGGTGTTTGCCATAAGTAAGTGTACTGAAGAGGACAAAGTGAAGTACGCTACACATACCTTCACAGGTTCTGCGTTAACATGGTGGAATACCTATCTAGAGCAAGTGGGACAAGACGATGCGTACGCACTACCGTGGTCAGCATTCAAGCACTTGATGAACGAGAAGTACCGTCCCAGAACCGAGGTCAATAAGCTCAAGACAGAACTTAGAGGGTTACGAACCCAAGGATTTGATATTAACACGTACGAAAGACGATTCACAGAATTGTGCCTATTGTGTCCGGGAGCATTCTAAGATGAGGAAGAGAAGATCGACGCGTTTGTGAAAGGATTACCAGAAAGAATCCAAGAAGATATAAGTTCACACGAGCCCGCCTCCATACAACAGGCATGTAGAATGGCTCACAAACTAGTGAACCAGATTGAAGAAAGAATTAAAGAACAGACTGCTGAAGAGGCCAATGTGAAGCAAGTCAAAAGAAAGTGGGAGGAAAACGGTGATAAGAATCACCAATACAACAACAACAGCAATTACAACAATAATCGCAACAATTATCCCAACAATCGCAACATCAATCGCAACTACAACAAATGGCCCAACAATAACAACAACAACAACAACAACAACTACAACAATCATCCCAACAACAATAATAACCGCAACAACAACAATAATCAGAAGCAGCTATGCCAAAGGTGTGAAAAGTATCACTCGGGGTTCTGCACCAAATTTTGCAACAAGTGTAAAAGAAATGGTCATAGCGCGGCGAAGTGTGAGGTCTACGGACCAGGGGTTAATAGAACGAAAGGAACAAATGGTGTCGGAACGAGAAATGGCGGAGCAAGTAGTGTCGGAGCAAGTTATACCAATGTAGCTTGTTATAAATGTGGAAAACCGGGCCACATTATTAGAAATTGCCCGAACCAGGAGAACACGAATGGACAAGGCCGCGGAAGAGTTTTCAATATTAATGCGGCAGAGGCACAGGAAGACCCGGAGCTTGTTACGGGTACGTTTCTTATTGACAATAAAACTGCTTACGTTTTATTTTGATTCAGGTGCGGATAGAAGCTATATGAGTAGAGATTTTTGTGCTAAATTAAGTTGTCCATTGACGCCTTTGGATAGTAAATTTTTACTCGAATTAGCAAATGGTAAATTAATTTCAGCAGATAATATATGTCGGAATCGAGAAATTAAACTTGTTAGCGAAACATTTAAGATTGATTTGATACCAGCAGAGTTAGGGAGTTTTGATGTGATAATCGGTATGGACTGGTTGAAAGAAGTGAAAGCAGAGATCGTTTGTTACAAAAATGCAATTCGCATTATACGAGAAAAAGGAAAACCCTTAATGGTGTAGGGAGAAAAGGGCAACACGAAGCTACATCTTATTAGTAATTTGAAGGCACAAAAACTAATAAGAAAAGGTTGCTATGCTGTTCTAGCACACGTCGAGAAAGTATAAACTGAAGAAAAGAGCATCAATGATGTTCCCATTGTAAAAGAATTTCCCGATGTATTTCTGAAAGAATTACCGGGATTACCCCCACATTGATCCGTTGAATTTCAAATAGATCTCGTACCAGGAGCTGCACCGATAGCTCGTGCTCCTTACAGACTCGCACCCAGCGAGATTAAAGAACTGCAAAGCTAATTACAAGAACTTTTAGAGCGTGGTTTCATTCGACCAAGCACATCACCGTGGGGAGCTCCTGTTTTGTTTGTCAAGAAGAAAGATGGTACATTCAGGTTGTGTATCGACTACCGAGAGTTGAACAAACTTACCATCAAGAACCGCTACCTACTATCGAGAATCGACGACTTATTTGATCAACTACAAGGCTTGTCTGTTTATTCAAAGATTGACTTACGTTCCGGGTATCATCAAATGCGGGTGAAAGAAGATGATATTCCAAAGACTGCTTTCAGAACACGTTACGGTCATTACGAGTTTATGGTCATGCCGTTTGGTTTAACTAATGCACCGGCTGTGTTCATGGACCTTATGAACCGAGTGTGTGGACTATACCTTGGCAAGTTTGTCATTGTTTTCATTGATGACATACTTATTTACTCAAAGAATGACCAAGAACACGGTGAACATTTGAGAAAGGTGTTAGAAGTATTGAGGAAGGAAGAATTGTACGCTAAATTTTCAAAGTGTGCATTTTGGTTGAAAGAAGTTCAATTCCTCGGTCACATAGTGAACAAAGAAGGTATTAAGGCGGATCCGGCAAAGATAGAAACTGTTGAAAAGTGGGAAACCCCGAAAACTCCGAAACACATACGCCAGTTTTTAGGACTAGCTGGTTACTACAGAAGGTTCATCCAAGACTTTTCCAGAATAGCAAAACCCTTAACTGCATTAATGCATAAAGGGAAGAAATTTGAATGGAATGATGAACAAGAGAAAGCGTTTCAGTTATTGAAGAAAAAGCTAACTACGGAACCTATATTGTCATTGCCTGAAGGGAATGATGATTTTGTGATTTATTGTGACACATCAAAGCAAGGTCTCGGTTGTGTATTAATGCAACAAATGAAGGTGATTTCTTATGCGTCTAGACAATTGAAGATTCACGAACAAAATTATACGACGCATGATTTGGAATTAGGCGCGGTTGTTTTTGCATTAAAGACTTGGAGGCACTACTTATATGGGGTCAAAAGTATTATATATACCGACCACAAAAGTCTTCAACACATATTTAATCAGAAACAACTGAATATGAGGCAGCGTAGGTGGATTGAATTATTGAATGATTACGACTTTGAGATTCGTTACCACCCGGGGAAGTCAAATGTGGTAGCCGATGCCTTGAGCAGGAAGGACAGAGAACCCATTCGAGTAAAATCTATGAATATAATGATTCATAATAACCTTACTACTCAAATAAAGGAGGCGCAACAAGGAGTTTTAAAAGAGGGAAATTTAAAGGATGAAATACCCAAAGGATCGGAGAAGCATCTTAATATTCGGGAAGACGGAACCCGGTATAGGGCTGAAAGGATTTGGGTACCAAAATTTGGAGATATGAGAGAAATGGTACTTAGAGAAGCTCATAAAACTAGATACTCATTACATCCTGGAACGGGGAAGATGTACAAGGATCTCAAGAAACATTTTTGGTGGCCGGGTATGAAAGCCGATGTTGCTAAATACGTAAGAGAATGTTTGACGTGTTCTAAGGTCAAAGCTGAGCATCAGAAACCATCAGGTCTACTTCAACAACCGGAAATCCCGGAATGGAAATGGGAAAACATTACCATGGATTTCATCACTAAATTACCAAGGACTGCAAGTGGTTTTGATACTATTTGGGTAATAGTTGATCGTCTCACCAAATCAGCACACTTCCTGCCAATAAGAGAAGATGACAAGATGGAGAAGTTAGCACGACTGTATTTGAAGGAAGTCATCTCCAGACATGGAATACCAATCTCTATTATCTCTGATAGGGATGGCAGATTTATTTCAAGATTCTGGCAGACATTACAGCAAGCATTAGGAACTCGTCTAGACATGAGTACTGCCTATCATCCACAAACTGATGGGCAGAGCGAAAGGATGATACAAACGCTTGAAGACATGCTACGAGCATGTGTTATTGATTTCGGAAACAGTTGGGATCGACATCTACCGTTAGCAGAATTTTCCTACAACAACAGCTACCATTCAAGCATTGAGATGGCGCCGTTTGAAGCACTTTATGGTAGAAAGTGCAGGTCTCTGATTTGTTGGAGTGAAGTAGGGGATAGACAGATTACGGGTCCGGAGATTATACAAGAAACTACCGAGAAGATCATCCAAATTCAACAACGGTTGAAAACCGCCCAAAGTCGACAAAAGAGCTACGCTGACATTAAAAGAAAAGATATAGAATTTGAAATTGGAGAGATGGTCATGCTTAAAGTTGCACCTTGGAAAGGCGTTGTTCGATTTGGTAAACGAGGGAAATTAAATTCAAGGTATATTGGACCATTCAAGATTATTGATAGTGTCGGACCAGTAGCTTACCGACTTGAGTTACCTCAACAACTCGCGGCTGTACATAACACTTTCCACGTCTCGAATTTGAAGAAATGTTTTGCTAAAGAAGATCTCACTATTCCGTTAGATGAAATCCAAATCAACGAAAAACTTCAATTCATCGAAGAACCCGTCGAAATAATGGATCGTGAGGTTAAAAGACTTAAGCAAAACAAGAAACCAATTGTTAAGGTTCGATGGAATGCTCGTAGAGGACCCGAGTTCACCTGGGAGCGTGAAGATCAGATGAAGAAGAAATACCCGCATCTATTTCCAGAAGATTCATCAACACCTTCAACAGCTTAAAATTTCGGGACGAAATTTATTTAACGGGTAGGTACTGTAGTGACCCAAAATTTTCCATGTTTATATATATTAATGGAGATTGATATTTACATGATTAAATGTTTCCAACATGTTAAGCAATCAAACTTGTTAAGACTTGATTAATTGAAATATGTTTCATATAGACAATTGACCACCCAAGTTGACCGGTGATTCACGAACGTTAAAACTTGTAAAAACTATATGATGACATATATATGGATATATATATAGTTAACATAATTCTATGATAAGTAAACATATCATTAAGTATATTAATAATGAACTACATATGTAAAAACAAGACTACTAACTTAATAATTTTTAAACGAGACATATATGTAACGATTATCGTTGTAAAGACATTTAATATATATATCATATTAAGGGATATTCATACATGATAATATCATGATAATATAATAATTTAAAATCTCATTTGATATTATAAACATTGGGTTAACAACATTTAACAAGATCGTTAACCTAAAGGTTTCAAAACAACACTTACATGTAACGACTAACGATGACTTAACGACTCAGTTAAAATGTATATACATGTAGTGTTTTAATATGTATTTATACAATTTTTAAAGACTTCAATACACTTATCAAAATACTTCTACTTAACAAAAATGCTTACAATTACATCCTCGTTCAGTTTCATCAACAATTCTACTCGTATGCACCCGTATTCGTACTCGTACAATACACAGCTTTTAGATGTATGTACTATTGGTATATACACTCCAATGATCAGCTCTTAGCAGCCCATGTGAGTCACCTAACACATGTGGGAACCATCATTTGGCAACTAGCATGAAATATCTCATAAAATTACAAAAATATGAGTAATCATTCATGACTTATTTACATGAAAACAAAATTACATATCCTTTATATCTAATCCGTACACCAACGACCAAAAACACCTACAAACACTTTCATTCTTCAATTTTCTTCATCTAATTGATCTCTCTCAAGTTCTATCTTCAAGTTCCAAGTGTTCTTCATAAATTCTACAAGTTCTAGTTACATAAAATCAAGAATACTTTCAAGTTTGCTAGCTCACTTCCAATCTTGTAAGGTGATCATCCAACCTCAAGAAATCTTTGTTTCTTACAGTAGGTTATCATTCTAATACAAGGTAATAATCATATTCAAACTTTGGTTCAATTTCTATAACAATAACAATCTTATTTCAAGTGATGATCTTACTTGAACTTGTTTTCGTGTCATGATTCTGCTTCAAGAACTTCGAGCCATCCAAGGATCCGTTGAAGCTAGATCCATTTTTCTCTTTTCCAGTAGGTTTATCCAAGGAACTTAAGGTAGTAATGATGTTCATAACATCATTCAATTCATACATATAAAGCTATCTTATTCGAAGGTTTAAACTTGTAATCACTAGAACATAGTTTAGTTAATTCTAAACTTGTTCGCAAACTAAAGTTAATCCTTCTAACTTGACTTTAAAATCAACTAAACACATGTTCTATATCTATATGATATGCTAACTTAATGATTTAAAACCTGGAAACACGAAAAACACCGTAAAACCGGATTTACGCCGTCGTAGCAACACCGCGGGCTGTTTTGGGTTAGTTAATTAAAAACTATGATAAACTTTGATTTAAAATTTGTTATTCTGAGAAAATGATTTTTATTATGAACATGAAACTATATCAAAAAATTATGGTTAAACTCAAAGTGAAAGTATGTTTTCTAAAATGGTCATCTAGACGTCGTTCTTTCGACTGAAATGACTACCTTTACAAAAACGACTTGTAACTTATTTTTCTGACTATAAACCTATACTTTTTCTGTTTAGATTCATAAAATAGAGTTCAATATGAAACCATAGCAATTTGATTCACTCAAAACGGATTTAAAATGAAGAAGTTATGGGTAAAACAAGATTGGATAATTTTTCTCATTTTAGCTACGTGAAAATTGGTAACAAATCTATTCCAACCATAACTTAATCAACTTGTATTGTATATTATGTAATCTTGAGATACCATAGACACGTATACAATGTTTCGACCTATCATGTCGATACATCTATATATATTTCGGAACAACCATAGACACTCTATATGTGAATGTTGGAGTTAGCTATACAGGGTTGAGGTTGATTCCAAAATATATATAGTTTGAGTTGTGATCAATACTGAGATACGTATACACTGGGTCGTGGATTGATTCAAGATAATATTTATCGATTTATTTCTGTACATCTAACTGTGGACAACTAGTTGTAGGTTACTAACGAGGACAGCTGACTTAATAAACTTAAAACATCAAAATATATTAAAAGTGTTGTAAAAATATTTTGAACATACTTTGATATATATGTATATATTGTTATAGGTTCGTGAATCAACCAGTGGCCAAGTCTTACTTCCCGAAAAAGTAAAAATCTGTGAAAGTGAGTTATAGTCCCACTTTTAAAATCTAATATTTTGGGATGAGAATACATGCAGGTTTTATAAATGATTTACAAAATAGACACAAGTACGTGAAACTACATTATATGGTTGAATTATCGAAATCGAATATGCCCCTTTTTATTAAGTCTGGTAATCTAAGAATTAGGGAACAGACACCCTAATTGACGTGAATCCTAAAGATAGATCTATTAGGCCTAACAAACCCCATTCAAAGTACCGGATGCTTTAGTACTTCAAAATTTATATCATATCCGAAGGGTGTCCTGGAATGATGGGGATATTCTTATATAAGCATCTTGTTAATGTCGGTTACCAGGTGTTCACCATATGAATGATTTTTATCTCTATGTATGGGATGTGTATTGAAATATGAAATCTTGTGGTCTATTATTATGATTTGATATATATAGGTTAAACCTATAACTCATCAACATTTTTGTTGACGTTTTAAGCATGTTTATTCTCAGGTGATTATTAAGAGCTTCCGCTATCGTACAATACACAACTTTTAGATGTATTGATTAGTAGTCATGAAAACTTGAGATTCTGTAACCAAATAAGCTTGAGTTTTCATACCAAAGACTTAAATAAACCATGCAAGATTTATCAAGTTGAAAATCACATTATTTTTAAAGTACCAAATTACAGACTCGGTAAAATGCCAAGAACAGATTCGCTATATTGAAAAATCACACATAATCACCCAAACATGCATATTTAGTCTTATATCATGCAAAAATATGATCATAATCAATTAACAACTCAATCAAAGCAGAAATGCATGTTAATCATTTGAACAGACTCGGTACTGTAGCAAGAACACATTCGGTATGTATAGAATCCATCAAATACTTAATTAAACATGTAATCAGACTCGGTCAATTGACAGATCAACTAATTTAACATAGTTTTGACAAGAATTTATGTTAATTAACCAAATCAGATGAGTTTAATCTAAGAATTAAGAAACTCGACTCAGATTCGGTATAATCAACACTTTTTCAAAATTAAATGTCACAATCATGTTATTTGCATTATTTTCTGGTTTAAAAGTGTTCAATCATCTCAGATCTACAACATGTGATACTTAAATTTGATTAAAACAAGAATATACCAAAGATTTGAAGATACATAGAGACAGATTCGGTAGATTAGGTAGACTCGGTAGATTTGTTCAGTCAAATAGCAGGGTCAAAGTCAAACTTTCTCTACATCCCCTTTTCTACATGGTGTAGATCTGAGATGATTGAACACTTTTAAATCTACCGGGTCAAAGTCAAACTTTCTCTACATCCCCTTTTATCAACTCTGAAACCAACACTCCCTGCAACTACTGGACTGGAATACTAGAGAGGCATACACTGTGGCCTGCTCTAAGCTCAACTGCCAGTGTGCCTGTGACAGATCTGGAGCTATTTGTAGTGACCCAAACTTTTCCATGGTTATATATATATTAAATGAAATTGATAATTTACATGATTAAATGTTTCCAACATGTTAAGCAATAAAACTTTTTAAGACTTGATTATTTGAAATGAGTGTCATGTAGACAATTGACCACCTAAGTTGACCGGCGATTCACGAACGTTATATATATATATATATATATATATATATATATATATATATATATATATATATATATATATATATATATATATAGTTAACATGATATTATGATAAGTAAGTATCTCACTAAGTATATTAACAATGAATTATATACATAAAAATGAGACTACTAAGTTAAGAAACTCGAAACGATATATATAACGATTATCGTTATAACAACGTCTTACTAAATACATATGTATCATATTAAGATATTGTTACCTATATTTAACATGATAAAATGATAATTATATATATCATTAAGTATATTAACAATGAACTACATATGTAGAACAAGACTACTAACTTAAGAATTTCTTAACGAGACATATATGTAATGATTATCGCTGTAACGACATTTTAATGTATATATATCATATTAAGATATATTCATACATCATAATATCATGATAATGTAATAATTTAATATCTCATTAGATATAATAAACAATTGGTTAACAACATTAAATGAGATCATTAACTTAAAGGTTTCAAAACAACACTTACATGTAACGACTAACGATGACTTAACGATTCAGTTAAAATGTATATACATGTAGTATATTAAGATGTATTAGTAAACTTTTGAAAGACTTCATGACACATATCAATGTACTTCTACTTAACGAAAATTCTTACAATTGCATTCTCACTTATTTTCGTCAACAATTCTACTCGTATGCACCTGTATTCGTACTCGTACAATACCCAGCTTCTAGACGTATGTACTATTGGTATATACACATAATAATTCAGCTCTTAGCAGTCCTAATTTAGTCAATACCCAGCTTCTAGATGTATGTGGAACTAACCATTTAGCAACTAGCATGAAATATCTAACAAAATTACAAACTAATGGAGACTATAATGCCACCCCATATTCACGTCCACATGCATCACCACAAACACATCCATTTTGCAACTTACATGCATCAAACTACTCTCTCTCAAGTGTTCTCTCATAGTTCTAAGTATTCTTCATCATATTCACCAAAATCTACATCAATCTAGCTCATAAATCCAACCTTTGATCAACCTACAAAACAACTACTCAAGAACACTTCAATAACACTTTCAAGTTTACTAGTTTACTTCCAAGCTTTCAAATCCATTCCAAGTAATCATCCAGGATCAAGAAACCTTTGTTATTTACAGTAGGTTATCTTTCTTATTCAAGGTAATATTCATATTCAAACGTTGATTCAATTTCTATAACTATAACAATCTTAATTCGAGTGATAATCTTACTTGAACTTGTTTTCGTGTCATGATTCTACTTCAAGAACTTTCAAGCCATCCAAGATCCTTTAAAGCTAGATCAATTTTTGTCACTTCTAGTAGGTTTACCTACTAAACTTGAGGTAGTAATGATGTTCATAACATCATTCGATTCATACATATAAAACTATCATATTCGAATATTTAAACTTGTAATCACTAGAACCTAGTTTAGTTAATTCTAAACTTGTTCGCAAATAAAGTTAATCCTTCTAACTTGATTTTTAAAATCAACTAAAAACATGTTCTATATCTATATGATATACTAACTTAATGATTTAAAACCTGAAAACACGAAAAACACCGTAAAACCGGACATACGCCGTTGTAGTAACACCGCGGGCTATTTTGGGTTTGATAATTAAAAACTATGATAAACTTTGATTTAAAAGTTGTTCTTCTACGAAAATGATTTTTCTTATGAACATGAAACAATATCCAAAAATCATGGTTAAACTCAAAGTGGAAGTATGTTTTTCAAAATGGTCATCAAGATGTCGTTCTTTCGACGGAAATGACTACCTCTTAAAAAAAATGACTCGTAACCTGTATTTCCGACTATAAACTTATACTTTTTCTGTTTAGTTTCATAAATTTTAGTTCATTATGAAATCATAACAACTTGAATCACTCAAAACGGATTTGAAACGAAGAAATGATGGGTAAAACAAAATTGGATAAATTTGCTAGTTTTAGCTACAAAAATTTTGTAACAAATCTAGACTAAACATATCCTAACTAATTTATATTGTATTATACATATTATGAAATCTTGGGATACCATAGACACATATATAATATTTTGACATATCATATCGACCCATCTATATATATATTTCGGAACAACCATAGACACTCTATATGCAGTAATGTTTGAGTTAGCTATACAGGGTTAAGGTTGATTCCAAAATAATATATATACTTTGAGTTATGATCGAGTCTGAGACTTGTAGACACTGGGTCATGAATTGATTCGAGATAATATATATTGATTTATTTCTGTACATTTAACTGTGGACAACTAGTTGTAGATTACTAACGTTGGACCGCTAACTTAATAAACTTAAATTATTAAAAAATAATAAAAAAAATGTTGTGAATATATTTTGATCATACTTTGATATATATGTATAAATTTGTTATAGGTTCGTGAATCAACCTGTGGCCAAGTCTTACTTCCCGACGAAGTAAAAATCTGTGAAAGTGTGTTATAGTCCCACTTTTAAAATCTAATATTTTTGGGATGAGAATACATGCAGTTTTATAAATGTTTTACAAAATAGACACAAGTACGTGAAACTACATTTTATGGTTGAATGATCGAAATCGAATATGCCCCTTTTAGCTTGGTAGCCTAAGAATTAGGGAACTGGCCCCTTATTGACGCGAATCCTAAAGGTAGATCTACGGGAACTAACAACCCCCATTCTGGAATTTGGAATGCTTTAGTACTTGGAGTTTATCATGTCCGATGGGTGTCCTGGAATGATGGGGATATTCTATATGCATCTTGCTACTGTCGGTTACCAGGTGTTCACCATATGAATGATTTTTATCTCTATGTATGGGATGATGTTTATGAAAAATGGAAATATGAAATCTTGTGGTCTATTGTTACGATTTGATAAATATATAGGCTAAACCTATAACTCACCAACATTTTTGTTGACGTTTAAAGCATGTTTGTTCTCAGGTAATTATTAAGAGCTTCCACTGTTGCATGCTAATTTATGGACAAGAGTTGGAGTCAGCATGCTTGTATAATATTGTTTAAAAACGGCATTCGAAGACATATATTGTTGTGTAATATTATTGTAAACCATTATGTAATGGTCGTGTGAAAACTCTATATTTCAGATTATCATTTTTGATAATCGTCGTAATATTTTAAAGGTTATGGTTTGTTTTAACATCGAATGCAGTCTTTGAAAAACATCTCATATAGAGGTTAAAAACCTCGCAACAAAATCAATTATTATGGAACGTTTATAATCAATATGAATGGGACATTTCACTACTGAATAGAACTATTAGTTTTGTCGATGATACACAACCTACTGCTGCAAATCCAGAGGGTACACAAGCTCGATTTGAATTTGAGCTAAGAGGAGTTCAAGGGATGAGGGGTATTACAAAGGCTGATTTCAGGAGGATCTTTCAGCTTCCTCTTGTTCAAAATGCTCCTGCTTTCCCTGCTACTCAGCAGATGATGTCTTCTATTTTTGATCTTGGTTATGTTGGAGCTACCAATGTTCCACCGGCTAAGTTTCAGAAGAAATACCTACACTCAAGGTGGTATGTGATCTTTTCAATCATCAACAGATGCTTGTTGATGACAAGGAGTGGATCAGAAAGCTTGACGATGCCAATGATGAGACTGTTATACACATTCACAAGAGTAGAGACTCCTGACTATGCAGAGCTTCTATGGGATTTGGTTCAAGCCCATGTTCATAAGGCAAGGGGTTCATACATCTCTTGTGAAAGGTTTTTCTGTATCTTTATCCATGATGCTATAAATGCTTGCAGAAATGCAAATATATTTGTACCAGGTACACATGGATTACAGATGAAAAGATTTGGGGAGCTGAAGATGAATACCCCGATGGTATCTGATAATCAATTCACTGCACCAATTCCAAATTGGCTTGTGGGGCTAGCTGCACCCCAAGACGCTCGTATGCGTTCATATTTTGAGGCTGTAGGAATACCTCTTCTGAACCCGGTACAACAAGCACAAGTTAAACCCGCCGCGGTTCCAGCCCCAAAGGTTGTAGAGGAACCTGTAGTACAACCACCCGGTCCATCTAATCCTCCACTTAGGGTGAACCTCAAATGTTCTAGGGTAGCACGCCATACTTAATCCGTAAGGATCAGGGAACCTAGATCATCTAGGATTGAACCAACCCTTTCAACAACACCTGAGGGAAGCAGTGACACTGATTCTTCAGCAACTGAATCATCTATTGAACATTCTCCTAAGAGAACTCAATTTATGCCCGATGAGATGACTCAGACTCCGCCAACCCAACGAGTAACTAGATCTAGGACTTTGACACCTATCGTCCGCCAAACAGTTACTCCAACCATTGGTGATACGGACCAAGACCTAGAGCCGATTAGGTCACCCTCACCCATCTCCGTATCACATCCAATAATAACAGTAAGCCCTATGCTAAATGATGCGCAAGCTTCGGTAGGCAAGAGAGCTAAACGCACGGATGGTAAAAAGACCAATAAGCCAATCCAATCTAAACATGACTTAATAATAAATCCTACACAGCAAGATGCTTCGGTATCTAAGGAAGTAAAGTCTTCCTCTGCAGTAAAGTTTGCGTTGACTCAATCGATTGAGGAAACTCAGTCATTGGAGTCCAGAAAGGCCGAAGGGGAGCTGAAAAGTATTGAATAGGCACCCTGCATATCGGCTGGAAATCCTCCTGTGCCTCAATGTACAACAGGGCCTCGAGGTCCGGCTTATCTTAATGAGGGAGATCTGCCGCGTCCCATGGAAATGAGTAAACATGACAATCCTTCGGGGTATCTATCAGACTTCCAGCAGACTGATCCCTTGGTTCATGAAAGTGATTATCACACCCCCAGTTAGGTCCTGGGCAAAATGTGACTTAATATCAAAATATACCAATATATTATAATAACGAGAACAATACTAAATGAGAAAATTTAACTTTATTGAGTACGCAGCGGAAAATGAAATGTCGTTATAAAGGAATAAAGTAAATGTTTAAATGCAATAGTAATAAATGTGATATCTCTTGATCCTATGTCCAAGTAGCATCACATAAGCAGTAGATAAGAAAGCTTGAATCAAACAGCACCTGAGACAAAACATGCTAAAGTGTCAACCAAAAAGGTTGAGTGAAGTTCATAGGTTTAACAAAAGTTTGACCGTTGTTTTAGACCACAAGATTTAGTTTGTAAAGTTGATCTTCCACAGGATCAAAAAGTTATGCCAAGGCGTGATATTTAGACTAAACGTTCAAGTTTGCCCCAATGATAAGTTGTGTCTGTCCTTGTCGGTTTAATTTCATTATCAAGTAATACAAAGACTTAGTCAAATGTATCCGGGACGTTACTCCCGATAGGCCTACCCCCAATAATTAAGCATGCAATCAACGAGCAATTAAAAATATCACTGTAGGGACTTAGTCGGACATAGCCGGGTATAGCATAGTTTTAGCAGTTGGTACTTGTGTCTAAATTGTAAAATGTAAAAACATCATGTGTCTCACCTTAAATAAAAGTAAGTAAGTTTGCTAGCAATAAAGAGTGGGGCTATGAGTTCACCTTAGTAAGCAGAGAGAGATGACGATTATTCCTTGGAATAGAAAGTTGGAACGAACAGAAAGTCAACCTATTGACATTTAAGAGTAGTAAGTGTTTTTGCCCATGTTTAAGTAAATGTTTAAGTATGATAGTGTTTTAAGTATAGTTTGTTTTCCTTTTCTAGTAAATTTCTATTATTAGAAAGTTTCCACTTTTAGTAGGAAAGTTTCTACTTTAAGAGTGTTTTCCATTTTAGGATACTTGCTGTATTAGATAAGCTTCCAATCACCCCTTTCCCTTCGAATGGCCATTTCAGGTCTAGGGGCTTGAGCTGTAGGACCCTTTAAATCGGAAATCCAAACCCTTCCGCCTAGAGTTTCGTAGAAACCATTCGTCAAGAAAGTTCGAAGATCTATACATCTCTAATACATATCCTAAAATATTTTTATGTGTTATAATATAAGTAGTAGGTTATAGGTGTTAGTAATAGTAATAGTGTATACATGTTATTTAATAGTATAAGTAGTATTAGGGTTTTATTAATTAGGGTTAGTTAATTAAAGTAGTATTTACTAAGTAGGGTTTAGTAATTAATGTTCTAGGGTTTAATAAATTAGGG
Organism: Rutidosis leptorrhynchoides; assembly: GCF_046630445.1. Taxonomy (NCBI): domain Eukaryota; kingdom Viridiplantae; phylum Streptophyta; class Magnoliopsida; order Asterales; family Asteraceae; genus Rutidosis; species Rutidosis leptorrhynchoides. The sequence goes on from NC_092337.1 coordinate 283,916,321, forward strand.
TTTAGTAAATTAGGGTTTTATTTAATGTAGTAATGATTAGGTAATGATTAGGGTTAGGTTTAATGAATTAGGGTTTTAAGTAATTAGGGTTTTATATATATATGTATATGTAATTCGTATATATGTATATATATATATAAAAAAATATTTTTTACATGTATATATATGTATATGTATATATATTTATTTTATTTCCTAAATTAACCATAAATAAATCTTTCATGTAATAACTTAGGGTTTAAAGATCAAACTTTCCTTTTTTTTTTTTCTTTTTTTTCCTTCTTCTTGGTCGACTTACATACATACAACTATATATTATATATTTTTTTCATATATATATAGATCTAGGTGTGTTTATGTATATATTTATGAATAAACAAGTTTATAACATGAATTAAAGAACAAAGATTATGTAAACAAGTTAGGGTTTATGGTATACCTTTGAAGATTCAAGATGATTAACAAAGAAGTGATGAACACGATGAAGATTGAAAATCAAAGCCTTGAAAAACTTGAAGAACTCCTTCAAGATTCTTGAACAACGTGAAGAACGCGAAGAACACTTGAAAAACCCTTGAAGATTGGTGGTGGATTTCGATGGTGATGATGATGGTGGTTTCGGTTTTGGCCGAAAACAAGCGGGAGGGAGAGAGATTTGAGAGAGAGAATTGTTGTTGTGATTTGGTACATTGAAAAGGTTTAGGTTAGGCCCCTTTTTATAGGAGTGTTAGGAGGATTCTAGAATTAGGGTTTAATAAGGAATTACTTAGGGAACAAGTTAGCTTGAAGAGGGGGTTAAGGGTTGTTGATTGGGCCAAAAATTAGAGGGGTAGAAGGGTAATTTTACCCTTTAAAATTCGGCTAGGATTTATTAGGGTTAGGGTTTAACTTTTTCACTTTAGACCTTACACTTTAATTTAGCTTAAATGGTTCCTTAATTATCCAAGTTTAATTATTTTTAATACACAAGTTTTAATGTTATTTAAGCTTATTATTTTTATCTTGTATTAACTTGTCATTTACAAAGTTAATTATTATTATTCTTAACAATCGCTAAATAAAGTCTTAATTGTTAAGTTTAATTATTTAGTTGGCCATTTAATAAGGAAAAGTATTGAATGGAAAAATGAGAAATATAGAATGGAAAAATGAGGGTCGTTATAGTACCTCCCCGTTATTGAAAACTTCGTCCCAAAGTTTTTAGGTAGATTCCTTGTTTGCATCAGCAGTTGAGAAGAGATGGGGATATTTCCGTTTCATGTGGTCTTTGCGTTCCCAGGTATATTAGGGGCCTCTACGCGAATTCCAACGGACTTTAACGATAGGTATATTGTTTTTGCGCGTTTGTTTGACCTCTCCTTCCATGATTTCTATAGGTTCTTCAACGAAGTGCATTTGTTCATCAATGCGGACATCATCCAAAGGAATAACCAGTGTGTCATCAACAAGACGCCGTTTAAGATTTGAGACATGAAACACATCATGTACTTGACTGAGTTCTGTTGGTAGTTCTAATCGGTACGCCACGGGACCGACTTTTTGAGTAATTGTGAAAGGTCCTACATATCGTGGACTGAGTTTACTTCGTTTACCGAAGCGGACAACACCTTTCCAAGGGGATACTTTTAGCCTGACTTTATCTCTAACTTGGTATTCGATGTCTTTTCATTTCTTATCGGCATAGCTCTTTTGTCGACTTCGGGCAGTTTCTAATCATTGCTTAATCTGAGCGATCTTTTCAGTAGTTTCGTGAATGATTTCAGGACCAGTTAAATGTTTGTCCTCGAGTTCGTCCCAACACAAAGGGGAGTCTACACTTCCGGAAATATAAAGCTTCAAAAGGTGCAGCTTTAATACTGGAGTGATAACTATTGTTGTAAGAAAATTCAACTAAAGGTAGATGTCTATCCCAACCTTTGCCGAAATCGATTGCACAAGCACGTAGCATATCTTCCATGGTTTGAATAGTTCGTTCACTCTGACCATCAGTTTTTGGATGATATGTTGTACTCATGTCGAGTTGAGTTCCAAGAGTAGATTGTAAAGTTTTCCAGAATCTGGATACGAATCGACTGTCGCGATCAGAAATAATCGAGTTAGGAACACCATGACGTGAGACAATTTCTTTAATATAAAGTTGTGATAATTTCTCCATCTTATCGGTTTCCTTGATCAGTATGAAATGCGCAGATTTAGTAAGGCGATCAATTACGACCCAAATAGTATCGTTACCGTTTGCAGTCTTAGGTAACTTAGTAACGAAGTTCATAGTGATACATTCCCACTTCCACTGCGGAATATCGGGTTGTGTCCACAGACCAGAAGGCTTTTGGTATTCGGCCTTGACCTTCAAACAAGTGAGACACTTACTAACATAAGTAGCAATGTCGGCTTTCATATTAGGCCACCAGTAGAATTGCTTGACATCGTGATACATCTTACTGGAACCGGGTGGAATAGAATACCTAGTCTTATGAGCTTCATCCAATACTAGTTCACGGAGATTACTGAAGCGAGGAACCCAAATTCTGTTACCAAAGTACCGTGTACCATTAGCTTTCACTTGAAGTTGGTTCTCAAAACCCATAGGTCTTTCACCTTCGATAAGTGTCGGTTTAATAGCTTCTAGTTGAGCTTCACAAATTTGTGATATAAGATTCGACTTGATTTTTAGATTTAGAGCACGAACAAGTTTAACATCGTCTTTCCGACTAAGGGCATCGGCAACTACATTCGCCTTGCCAGGATGATATTTCAGCTCACAGTGATAATCGTTCAATAACTCGAGCCATCGGCTTTGCCTCATGTTCAGCTGTTTTTGATCAAAGATGTGTCGAAGACTTTTATGATCAGTGTACACCGTAAAATGGGTACCATACAAATAATATCTCCATATCTTTAATGCAAATACCACGGCACCTAACTCAAGGTCATATGTGGTATAGTTCTCTTCGTGTTTCTTCAACTGCCTAGATGCATAGGCAATAACTTTTCCTCATTGCATTAGAACACAAAAATCCTTGCTTCGAAGCATCGCAGTAAACAACAAAGTCGTCAGTACCTTCGGGTAAAGATAGAATCGGGGCTGTGGTCAATTTCTCCTTCAGAATCTTGAAAGCAGATTCCTGTTCTTCGGACCACTCAAACTTCTTCCCTTTTTGAGTTAGCTTCGTAAGAGGTTTAGCAAGTAGGAAAAAAACTTTTATAAACCTTCGATAGTAACCGGCAAGTCCCAAAAATTGACAAATATGCTTTGCAGTCTTTGGTATCTCCCAGTTCTGAATAGCAGTAATCTTAACTGGATCGACATGTATTTCGTCTCTATCGACAACATGTCCAAGGAATTGTACGGTTTTGAGCCAAAACTCGCACTTAGAAAATTTTGCATAGAGTTGTTCCTTTCTTAAGAGTTCAAGAATCATGCTCAAATGTTGCTCATGTTCTTCCTCACTCTTGGAGTAGATCAAGATGTCATCAATGAAAACAATGACGAATTTATCGAGATAAGGTTTGCAAACACGGTTCATAAGATCCATGAACACAGCGGGAGCGTTTGTCAAACCAAAAGGCATGACACAAAATTCATAGTGTCCATAGCGAGTGCAAAAAGCAGTCTTAGGAATATCGGATTCCTTAACTTGGAGTTGGTGATAACCAGATCTTAAATCAATCTTTGAATAGATGCTTGACCCTTGGAGTTGGTCGAATAAATCATCAATACGAGGTAACAGATAATGGTTCTTGTTAGTAAGCTTGTTAAGTTCGCGATAATCAATGCACATCCTTAACGTACCATCTTTCTTCTTAACAAACAGAATAGGAGCTCCCCATGGGGATGAGCTTGGACGAATAAAACCTTTATCCAATAGCTCTTGGAGCTGGTTGAATAATTCCTTCATCTCGGAGGGTGCTAAATGTGACGACCCAGAAATTTTCGATCAAATTTAAACTTTAATCTTAATATGATTCCGATATGATAAGCAAAATTTGTAATGTTGAAGTCTCAAAAATTTTGAACTGTGTTCATATATTCATTTAACCTTTGACTGTTCCCAACGAATCACGAACAATGGTGTGTAAATAAGTATGTATGTATATATATATATATATATATATATATATATATATATATATATATATATATATATATATATATATATATATATACATATATATATATACATATACATATATATATATATATATATATATATATATAAATACAAATGTTTATATACTATTTTGAATTAATAAAGTATACTTTAATCATTAGGAATTTGAAATATAGAATAATAAATAGAATAATTAAGTTACTATTATTATTATGAATCTATATATAATTTCTAATAATAATTAATAATATATAATATTTAATAAATAGTATAATATATTAATGTAAGGTTAATATTGATGGATTTCAATACATAAACAAAGTCACAAACCCATTTTGTTACATATAAATTCGTGTGTATATGTATATATAAAGCGGAAGCAATTTCAAGTTTATGCATGTAAAGTTTAACCCTTTTAAATTTGAAATCCATTAAAGATCTAGTCTTGAAAATACACTTAAATGTAAATAGAGCTAGTTAGATATTTATACCTACTCCAAAATGGAGGTGAAGAACTAGGATGAAGAAGATGATGTAGATGAAGAAAACTTCTAACTTGAAGCCTCAAATCTTTGATACCCACAAGCAATAATCAACACCCAAGACTTGGTTAGGATTTTAGACACTTAATTACTTGCAAAAATCAACCAAGAATCCCTTGAAGAAGCTCCAAAATTTCGGCCAAAAAGGGGAGGAGAAAGGAGAGGAAATTGCAAGTATTATTTTCAAAATGCTAGAGTCAAAGAGTGTGTTAAAAGTTGCACCAATGCATGTGTATTAGTCATAATTATATGGAGTAATCAAGGAAGGGTGGTTGGCACCTAGGAGCCTTCAAAAAAATGGCCCCCCACCCCTTCCATTTATTTTATATTTTATTACATATTTATAAAACATACATGCATTTAGTTGTAAGTATTTTATTTTATAAGCCTTTTATAAAATAAAATGCAACACACATATGTTACATACACTTTATATTATTTATAACCTATATAAATAATATACAACATGTAGTAACTTATAATTATCCAAATAATTATATCTAGCATTTATTTTAGAAAACCAATTTCTAAAATTCAAGTGTCGTGTATTTGCTTTAATGATCCGATTGTCAAAACAAATACATAAAGTGTTGATAGCTTGTTATTGGGTATGACCCGACTTGGATCACAACATGTAAGCCACATTAATTTATTATGTCTCTCGGGCACAAGAAAATCCTTCAATCTCCCACTTGCACGAGAAACATAAGGAATTAATGCAAGTGACAGATACCACCTAACGACCGTCCATCACCCCCAACATGTTATGACTTAGTGCCATTCAATAACATCATCCCTTTCGAGTTTCCATTTCGAATATGATTTAGGTGAATCTTTCAATATATCCTTTTGCCCTAGATGTCATGTTAAATCCAAGAGACATAGAATGATCACTCTCTTATAGATTTAACTTTGTCAGGCCTTAGACATCTGACTCTCAACGAATAAGAGGGACAAATTCCATCTTGACTACATACGTCCTAGACATTACACTTCGTACCATACCTGAAACCTCCCTTATGTACTACCATGTTTCAGAATAGCGAAGGAAAGAATCAAGGCACAATATTCGGTGAATATCTGAACCCAATATGTGTCTCAGGTCAGAGGATATAATGATATTCTCCTTTACTCAAGATTACATGTGATCAACCACAAAGGTTCCATATAGTAATCTTGAGAGCGGGTCTTCCAATATTTGTGTCCCACAAATATCTATGAACCTTGGTTGCAACCTTGCCCTACATTCACCATTTGAATGTTAACCAATCCAAGTTCATAATAGTCTAGACCTCACACTTGTTCCCACAAATGTGATCAACTACGGAATTTAGAATAATAATTTATTCATGGATAAAATATGCTAAATTGGAACATGACTCATAATTTAAATTAATACCATAATTATATTAATGAGTTTGAACTAATTCGTTCCGTTACAATACATAAAGTAGATCAATTCCAATCACTAGAATGTCGAAGCCCTAATGCACAAACATGTCCCTCATGTTTTGGCCCATGTAAAAGCTTCGTGAGTGGATCCGCAACATTTTGATCTGTGTGAACTTTGTGAATACATATCTTTCCCTTTTCAACCTCATCCCTAATGTAGTTGAATCTCCGCTCAATGTGACGAGTCTTTTGATGAGCACGAGGTTCCTTGATTTGAGCAATCGCACCCTCGTTGTCACAAAAGATCTCAAGAGGGTCCTGAATGGAAGGGACCACTCCTAAGTCGTCGATGAATTTCTTCATCCATGCAGCTTCCTGAGCTGCCAATGAGGCGGCAATGTACTCCGACTCTGTAGTGGATAACGCAACAACTTCCTGTTTCGCACTCTTCCAAGAGACCGCACCACCATTTAACATGAATACATAACCGGATTGTGACCGAGAGTCATCTCGATCAGTTTGGAAACTCGCGTCCACGTAACCTTTTACAACGAGTTCCTCCTCACCAGACCCATATATTAGAAACATATCCTTAGTCCTTCTAAGGTATTTCAATATACATTTAACCGCAGTCCAATGACTATTTCCTGGGTTATTCTGGTATCTACTTGTCAAGCTTAGAGCGCATGACACATCCGGTCTAGTACATATCATTGCATACATGATAGACCCAATAGCAGATGCGTATGGGACTTTCTTCATTCTCTCTTGTTCATCTTTCGTGATAGGACACTGAGATGAACTGAGAACGGTTCCTCTTTGAATAGGTACCAAACCTTTCTTAGAGTTTTCCATCTTGAACCTTTTCAAGACCTTATCAATGTATGTACTTTGACTTAAGCCTATCAATCTCTTGGATCTATTCCTATAGATTCCAATCCCCAATATATATTGTGCTTCTCCAAGATCCTTAATGGAGAAGCAACTTTTTAACCAAGTTTTGACCTCTTGCATTGTGGTTATATCATTCCCAAATAATAATACGTCATCCACATATAGCACAAGGAACATTATGGAGCTCCCACTAGCCTTCTTGTATACACAAGCTTCATCACCATTTTTAATAAAGCCAAATTTCTTTGCCTCTTCATTAAAACGATGATTCCACATTCTCGATGCTTGTTTCAACCCATAGATTGATTTCTTTAACTTGCATACTTTTTTAGGATTTTTCGGATCGACAAAACCTTCGGGCTGTGCCATATAGACATCTTCCTCAAGATATCCATTTAGGAAAGCGGTTTTGACATCCATTTGCCAAATTTCGTAATCATAATGAGCAGCGATGGCAAATAATATCCTAATAGACTTTAGCATTGCCACAGGCGAGAAGGTCTCATCATAGTCAACCCCTTGAGTTTGAGTGAAACCCTTTGCTACAAGTCTAGCTTTGTATGTATCCAAGTTTCCATGTATGTCGGTTTTCATCTTGAAAATCCACTTGCAATCAACTAGCTTAGAGCTAGGAGGTTGCTCAACAAGTTCCCAAACTTGGTTTTCATACATGGATTGCATCTCGGCGTTCATGGCTTCCTGCCATTTATCTTTATCTATCCTTGATAAAGCATCTTTGTAGTTTGTCGGTTCATCCAAATCAACCGTATAGTAACCATCCACGAGAAACCCATATCTCTCGGGAGGATTACTAATCCTACTAGATCTTCGAACGTCTTGTGTACCTTGATCATCCACTTGATCATTTTCAGCATCCTCATGTTGAGTGCTAGTGTCAACCAATTGTGTATCATCGGCTTGATCTTGTACCTCTACAAGATCTATTTTTCTTTCACCATCACCTTCCATAAGGAACTTGGTTTCAAGGAATTCCGCTTTCCGAGCTACAAATACCGTTTGCTCGGATGGATCATAGAAGTAATATCCCATGTCATCTTTGGGATATCCTATGAAGATACACTTTGTGGATCGAGCATGTAGCTTATTTGCTACATAACGCTTAGGATAAGCTTCACATCCCCATACTTTCAAGTATGAAAGAGAAGGAGGTTTTCCAAACCACATCTCATGAGGAGTTCGTTCCACTTTCTTGGTTGGGGCCATATTTAAAATACGAGCCGCGGAGCTTAGACAATAACCCCAAAATGATAGAGGTAACGAGCTTCTAGCCATCATAGATCGAACCATATCCATTAGGGTTCGGTTCCTCCTTTCGGATACTCCATTAAGTTGGGGTGTTCCGGGTGGAGTAAGTTGTGAGATGATCCCACAACTCCTAAGATGATCTTGGAAGGCATCGCTTAGGTATTCACCTCCTCTATCGGTACGAAGTACCTTGATTGTCCTATTGAGTTGATTTTGTACTTCGTTTTGATATTCTTTGAATGCTTTAAACGTTTCGTCCTTGTGTCTTAGTAAATAGACATATCCGAAACGACTAAAGTCATCAATGAAAGTAACAAAGTATCTTTCACCATTCCTAGTTATGGGTTTAAAGGGTCCACATACATCCGAATGTATTAAACCCAATAAATCTTTAGCCCTTTCATGAGTGCCTTTGAAAGGTGCTTTAGTCATCTTGCCTTGTAAACAAGATTCACATACATCAAACGAATCCATTTCATTTGATTTCAAAAGTCCATTCCTTTGAAGTGTATGCATTCGGTTCTTGTTTATATGTCCAAGGCGACAATGCCATAGATAGGAATCACTCAAATCCCTTTTGAGTTTCTTGGTGCTAGTATGGTATATTGAGCTATTAGATGATGCATCATCATGAACCAATTCATAAATTCCATTTGAAGGCGTAGCCTTGAAATAGAATATATCATCTTTAGAAAAATGGATATCATTATCAATAAAATTAACATTGAAACCACATTGTCTTAAGCGAGAAATAGAAATAATGTTTCGACATAAATCCGGTGCATACAAAACATTTTCTAAAATAAGCTCCAATCCACTTGGAAGCTTCAAAACAAATTCTCCTTGAGCTTTAACATGCACCTTTGCACCATTGCCCATATAGAGACTTGATGTTCCCGCTTTATGATCACTTCTTTTGAACCCCTGCAAAGAATTGCAAATATGAGTTCCACATCCCGTGTCTAATACCCATGTATTAGAAGAAGTAATACTAAGCTCTATATATACCATATATATATTACCTGAGGTTTGCCCTGCATCCCTCTTGTCCTTCAACTCTTTAAGATAGACCGGACAGTTTCGTTTCCAATGACCCATCTCACCGCAACCGAAACATGGGTCTTCCTTGGGGTTTGCCTTCTCGGCTACCTTTTGCTTCTTGGCCTTGTTGATGGTTGGGGTAACCATCTTCCCCTTCCCTTTGCCTTGATGGACGGGTCCTTTTCTCTTAGCCACCTTTGGCTTAGAGGTGTTACCTTTAGACCCACCTTGATCGATTGCTAACACGGGTAAAGCTCTTTTACCCATGCTTGTTTCCGCCGTCCTAAGCATACCATGAAGCTCACCTATGCTCTTATCCATCCCATTCATGTTGTAATTAATTACAAATTGATCAAACCTCTTTGATAGGGAGTTAAGGATAAGATCGGTGGCTAACTCATTAGATATGTTAAGGTTGAGACGGTTAGCACGATCGATAAGGCTTTTCATCTTAAGTACATAAGATGAAACCGATTGGGATTCGTCCATACGACAAGCATGAAGCGCCCGAACCGTTTCGAAACGCTCAACACGTGCTTGTTGGAGAAACATCTCCTTCAATTGTGTTATCATGTCGTAAGCGCTATGATGCTCGAAATCCTTTTGGAGTTCGGGTATCATAGTCCCAAGCATTAAGCATGAGACTTGAAGGGAGTCGTGGCAATACTTATCGTAAGAGGCCATTGCCTCCACATCACTCTCATCCGGTTGGTCGGGAATGGGGTCCTCAAGCACATACATTTTATCCTCTTGTTTGAGGACAATCCGAAGATTGCGGAACCAATCCATAAAATTTGTATGGTTGAGTTTGTCTTTCTCGAGGAGAGACCGTAACGATAGGTTGTTAAAGTTAAGTGGTGCGTTGTTCATGTTGTTGTTGTTATTAGCGGCCATCTACAAAATTCAACAAAGTTCTTTTAAGTATCGATTTGGATTTAATAAACAATACCCTTTTAATTTGTTTTATTAAATATTAGAATCCAACGGTAAATCAAATTTCGGTTAGGTGACCTTTATCCCGTCATTTGATTTAGCTAGGTAGTCATAATGACAATTGCAATCCTTTTGCAACTTCTAAGTTATGGGATCATGCAATCCTTATGCATGGCATATTAATCCCATCAACGCCTATTTGTTCCTCATGCTTCGGTGACCCTAAGTTCATGATTCCCAAATCAAGTCGTCCTACTTGTGTAGACATGTAGACTTAACATACAAGTGGTTAGGTGACCTTTATCCCACAAGCATGCAAAGTGTACTTTATTCATATTAGTTCACTCATGACGGTTAGGTGACCTTTATCCCATCATGAGATTCCTAATATGTCTAAGTGTTTCCACAAAAGGATGGCGTTTAACTTGTTTATCTTGTATTAGTAAAGGGATTTTAGGTTTTCTACATTCTAGTTTAGAAAACAAAGTGCTATACACCAACATGCATTTGGTGTGTAGTATGTTTATGAAAAACCCATTTTCATGTGCCTTTTAGTAACCAATTACTAGTTTTAACCATTTCATTACCTTTTTAAATAAACCATTTTATTCAAGTCTAATAACCAATTATTAGTGTCATTTTGTTATGTTTTATTATAACCATTTTATAATGTATTATGCAAGTGTAATCATGTGATGATCTTGTAGCAACCAAACATACAAACATACACAAACATGCATAGCAAAGTGTTCACAATCAAGAGCCATTTTGGTAGACATTTGTTTAGCCAATAAACAAATGTCACCTAAGGGGTTAAACCAAAGTAAGAGATTTTACCAAAATCTCCCACTTAATCTTGTAATCTTCAAAACTTCATCTTGTAATCTTCTTCATGAATCTTCACTTTCATTTTACAAAATCATATCCTAATACAATTTTTCTAGAAAATGAAATAACAACCTATTCTATTTTACAAACCAAAATAGAACAAATTACATAC